>NC_141330.1:19740000-19925000 GCF_037954235.1 Aulostomus chinensis | reverse complement strand
TTTCCCCTTCACCCCTCCTTCAGTGCAGTGTTCATTACAGGTGAACACCTCAAGTGTTTGTACAACCCATCACGATGCTGGGCTTGATTCTATCAGATCTCTCTGCAAATGGAACTCGTCAAATGGGGTCGTGAATGTGGTTAAGTAGCTTGACTCCTCCTCTAATAAGAAACTGTTCTCTACATCAAAGACTGAATATGTTTGCTTTTGACTTTTTTGAAAGGTTGTCATCAATTTCAGGGAGGAGAAAATAGTTCCTTTGAAATGTCTGACTCAGTGGTTTGGGGTCTATGCAAACTCTTGGCTTCCTGTTTGGTTTCTATTACTGAAAACTTCATACTAATACAGTTCCCATTATATTCCACTGGTGTGTTCATCCCATTTCTCTCCAGTTCCTTTAGTTCCTCCAAGGAGGTGCCATCATGTACTTTAGGAGTTTCACTGGTGGTACACTGTTGGGAGCACGGCAAACTCTTTTCAGCCCAGTAAAGATGTTGCCGTTTTTCTAGTCCACGCAAATTCCAGCATCCCCGGAATAGGATGTTCATAACCTAAAAATAGGTTTGAACTTATAACGATTTTTTTTCAACATTCAGAGCAGTCTCAGAACATTTGACATTTCAAAGTTGAGTTTAAACTCCCTACAGTTAACGACATCCACGAAAAGAAGTCAAAGACCAACATATTCACAGTCTGTGGTATAGAGCACAGTTTCTTATTGGAGGATTTGAGCTATTTAACCACACTTGCTACCCCATTGACTAGTTCCATTTGCAGAGAGAGCTGATGGAATCAAGCCCAGCATCATGATGGCATGTCTATGCTTGAGGTGTTTACCTGGAATGTACATTGCAGTTAAGGAGGGGTCAAGAGTCAACTAAGGAGGAAGCAAGAAAAGACAATCAGAAGAAACTCAAGATGCTTTGCATACTTTGCATCAAACTAGATGCCAGATGTTGTCATTCTGGAAAGTGAACACAGGATATTATGACTTGGATACGCTGAGAGCAATAGGAAAGCTGTCTCATGTCAAAATCTGTGGCTGCAGGAGCAGATCCATAAGACCTGAATCTGTCTTCCAACCAAAACACTGTGTTGGAGCCAGGGTGCTGTTGCTGCCCCACCCACACAAACACGGACTGTGGTACACACACCAGCAGAGGAGGTGGATGGTCAAACACACTGTCACCATCACCTCTGGTTATCAGACCCCAACAAACACATCCTATAAAAGTGTTTGCACTTATACGATTTTGGGCTCGTGCGTTTGGGACACATTTCTGCATCTCATGTAAGTCTCAACCACAAAAGTGAATTCAAAGAAAAAACCTCATTGGCTTTTAGTCAAGGGAACCCATGGTGACCTTAACTTCTGGGTTGGCCTACAAAATATAAGTCCTCTGTTTGGCAGCTCATGAAAAACCTGAAATAAAATAACAGCCTCATTGCCAATACAACCTATTCCAGCTATTTAAATCAGTATTGAGCTGACACCAGTTTGATGCACCCCTGCCTTACAGCTAGCAATCGAACAAAGCATGGACTTGCAGTAATCACAATGACTGTGTACTCCTGATGTGTGTCTGGCCTCAGACGTACAGGACGGGAGTACAGAAAGCTCTGCCGCTATCTGGATGTGTACCAGTGCTTGGTCTATCGTCATTCCTGCAAAGCGCAGTCAGCCTCAACGATGTCCCTTGGTTTCCCTCTGCATTGTCCCTGTTTACCACTGTTATGCTCATAATGTCCTCTGTCCGGCTCTGAGACAACATGTACTGGCTTACATTTACTGCTGTCCTTGATTTGCATTTTGCAGCAAAATTATCTTCTTTCCCACATGTCTTGCCAAAAGCTTTTAGCGTTTGTTCTTTATTCTTTCATGTGTTTAGCCACTAATTTTAAAGCAGTTCTTTTTGTCCCGATTTCGCTTGGTGGTCTCTTCAGTGCAGAGTTTCAGAGTCCCTTTGCTGTGTGTCCTTGCAGTATTTAACTGTTCTCCCTCGACAATGCTTCAGCTCTACATAACTGCCCTGGCAAGTCTATCCCTCAATGCAGAGCTATTGGTCCTTCATTCATGAGTCTCCAATGCATCTCCTATGAGCTAGAACAGCGTGACTCATTTGCGTCCTCATCGGGACAAACAGTGAAAACCTCTGTCAAAACCTTGTCTGAGTCTGAATTCAGCACTGACCGGGGTTTCAGTCCATTCAACCCATTTTTGATGATCACACTTTGTAAAAGCAGAAAAGCACTCGAGAAACACTTTCCCTACAGCAACATAATGTTAACGTTCACTGGTTAAATACTCACGTTCACACGCACGTTCTATGTGGAAAATGCTTATCAAGCTCAGCACTCTGTTCAGCCTCCATCCAAATCTACGTTCAACTTATTTGATAACAGGATAAACAAATATGCAAAGCACACCTATTAAATTATAATAGCATCGATCCCCATGCAGCAGACATGAGAAGCCAGTTTCTCCATGAAGAGCAGCCACTATCGTCATGTCAATCTCCTGACGTGGAAGCCTTGTTTCTAACAACATGGGCGAACATGGGGGCCACGATAATATCTGCCTATCATCCGTTATCTTATTGGCCATAATAATCATCATTTCAGTGAATCAAGGTTTATTCCTTCATTTTTGCATGCGGTTGTTTATAATGAAGCAATGATGAGAAATGGGCTCTTTCAAATTCGCTTTATGTGCGCTTGATAAAATAAAAATTGGAAAGTATCAGCTATTGGCCCAACCACTTGTAAAATATCAGCATACATTGATATTGATAATTCAATATTATATCACGCATCCCAAGATAACATCTGGCAACCTGCCACCCTGAATTGGGTTTGGAGTTAGAAACAACGTTAAAGGAATTTGTAAAACTGCTCAACACTGCGCACATCATGAATTTTCTACGAGACAATATGAGTTGTTTTTAGTTACAATAAATTCACAGGGGAAGCCGCAGCTCTGGGATCCAAGGGGGGTGGGGGGGGGGTCATCTTGTACCTCAACTGCAGCCTGCAAATTGGGTCAACAATGACCCTTTTTTGCTGTAAACTCTGCTGAAATTTAGTCCAACAATAATCACATTCTATTTACTGGAAATGAAGTGAGATTGTACGGTAATGGGATGTAGTGGGTAGGAGCAATATTTACAGCATTTATACGACTAAACTCTGTAGTTTTATGTGCGCACACCAGGAGAGAGGGATCTGTGAGAAAGCCTGGAGACTTTGAAGCTCTTGAGTTTGTATTTGTTTGAGTCTCAGAGAGCATTTGGTGTTCTTGTGCGGCCCACATGCCAATCTCTGACTTCCCTGCAGTGAGTGTGGCTTGTGAACCATCTTCTCCTCATTGGTCCCACACTGGCAGCAGGGGCGTGTCTGTGCTCTGCCGGTGGCTGACATGGTGCAGTGCAGAGGGCCTTTCAGTAAGCGCTCTCTGCCTCTCCTTTACATCTCCATACTGCTTTTTCATACTTGAGATTTGGAGGATGGGAGATGGGGATGGGAATGGAGATGGGGATGCCACACATGCTCATGCATGGACAGGCTGACATGACATGCAGACACTGACTGTGCGTGAGGGTGGTGAAACTAACTTTTTCCACAGCTGGTTTGCAGAATTTTACTGGACAATTACATTTGCAACAACAGAAGTGCTTCAAAGTTCAAAAATGATTGGAGGACAATGTAGTTTTATATGTCCTTGGACATTGCTGTATAAATTGTTATGCACCTACACATTGAAGTAATAATCACTCAAGTCTTTACATAAAAATCAACAACAAAGGAGTTTTTTTGTTATTTTTTTTAAATCTAGGAGTCTCTCGGTCCCAGCTCGGCTCTTGTTTCTCATTCACAACTCTCAGGCTCTCAACTCTCTTGTGTATTTTATTTCCCTTTGTCTCTCTCTGGCTCTTCCGTTGTCACAGGCATATCTTTATTATTTTTGTCTGACACTTCCAGGGGTTCTGACTACTGACAGCTTCTCTAATTTCCTAACAAAGAGGAGCTTATTGCCTCATATGGAAAAGGTGCTTCACCTGGAAATCCTGCTGCTTTGCTTCTCACTTGAGCTGTGATGGGAAGATTGCCAAGAATTGCAGTCTTTTACACTACAAAGGGTCAGGACACCAATAGGGAAAATTACTTTAACAGGTGAAAGTGCACAAGGGATATTTTTCACCCTCTTATTTTTTCTTTTGTCACTCAGTTATCAGTTCATCTGATGTCGACTCATCATACCTACGCTCACCAGTTTTTTTTTTTTTTTGTAAATGCACAAATTAAAGCAAAATTCATCCTCTGTATTTAACCCTCTGGGAGCTAAGAGCTGAGCGATTTATAGCACAATTATATGATGTAACAATGCAATCTTTGCCTTTATGAATGGATGTTGCATTGAAATGACCATACTGAACTCTTGTATCCCATAAAGCCATGCTATTTCCTGCATGCCTCTCTCCTCTCACTGGCCTCTGCTCAACCCCGCCCCCACATTCTTACTGTACAACAACTGCAAAAATGTAAACACTGCTGAAAACGACTTGGTGTGTAAATAGAAAAACAATGGTTCTATTAATTGTAGATGGATCACATTGAAAATATCAGATGAGCAGCAGAGCAGACCCATCTATGTATAATCCATAGACAGGTTCTAGCCAAAAGTGAAAGTACTTTGAACAGTCTCTACTTTTACAACCTCAACGCGAATCGCAAAACACAGACCATGGTCTTTGTTTTGCGATTCACTATGCATGCATGCCAAGGCTTCATCGAGTTTTTCCAAATGGTAAAATTCAAGACCAAAAATGAACAAACAGAAACCAGAACGGCCTTAATTTTTTTCCAAAATACAAACCAAGGAGTGTCATCACTTGTGTACGGTGTTTTTGCCTTTTTTGAAAAAGCTTGGACATAGTAACTCTTTAAATTGCATGACTGATGTGCTTTTTGCACTGTCAGGTGATACGGCCACGCATGTCTTTTCAAACAATATACTGCCATTTTCAAAAACACAAACACACATATCGCGTAGCCTAGTTTATTTTCTCAAACCAGTTGAAGAAAACACGTTGAATTTGCATTTCCTTTATGACATTCCCAAAGGTTTGCTTCAAAATTAAATGGAATCAAAAGACATGCGTACAATTTCTGGTTTGATTCAATACTGTTCCACCTTATTTCCCCCCTTTGTTTGCCGTTTTCCTCCTTTTTGTGTGCAAATTTAAAATAGATCCAATACAAACTAATCAATATCATCAAAATGTTTAAATTGGGATAATATATGTTGCATGGACACTAGAATCATTATACTTGTTTTGTATGTCTTAAAGCAAACAGTATTTCCGTGCTTTAGACAAAATTGAAAAAAATATTGGGATGTACTTTACATTTTGTATTGGGATGTAAAATGAATACTTATAATCAAGATATACATCGAAATACAAGCTAAAAATATTGCGTACTCAAGCGTTATCGCTCCGTCCTACTGGAGGAGTGGGCCGCCACGTACAGCGCCTGAGGACCAAATCTAGTTCTTTCTAGCAGCATCTCTGAAAGGAATATTTATCTTCCTAAAGCTGGGGGAAGCTGGACCACCCAAGACACCCACACAGGCATAGCGAGAACATGCAGACTCCTCACACAGATGACCTAAGAGACGTTTGGAGCTCAAATCTAGGAGCTTTTTGCTGTGAGGAACAAGTGCCTCCATCATCCAGTGCTGATATTATGATCCGCCTGTCCCTGAGTAACCTCCTCTGCTCTGGGTTTTTAATCACCTCCTTCCCCTCAATTTCCCACTCAGCTTCACCTACAGGTGATGAGCTCATCTCTGTGGTTGCCTTAGTCACCTAACAACACGTCTGAGAAGCCAGTAGATGCACAACACCAAGGACCTGAGAGTAAATCACCGGAACAAAAGCAGGGCGTCTATGGTTGTGATGTCATCGCAAAGCCAAGCTGAGCATGACAGGCATGGATGGCAACGACCTGTGTCCTCTAAAACCTGCGATGACTCATTGCAGCGAGAAGAGAAGAACGGACGGCTGTCATACAGCCCAGCACTAGATGTGGACATGTGACATGCAGTCAGGAAATGATGGAAGTTCCTGTTGACACTGAAGGCCGGCTAACGATGATGTAAGCAGCTGTTTATCAATGCATAAATACATGAGCACAAAACAAATCTTATGTACCAATAGACCAGGAAAATAGTTAATTGGTTCCTGCTTCACTATAACCTGAAGACAATACAATTAACCCATGATCCGCAGCTCCCCCCTACAGCCCGTCAGCATTACGTCAGAAATTATTGTCCATTTTCATTCACTCAAAAACAAATATTTGCTCTTTGGAAAATGTGTTTCTGTCAATCTTGCACTTCAGATCTGCCACAAACACAACGGCTCTTGCCATTATGACTGACACAGACAATATCTGCCTGTAAATAGATCTCTCAAATACCAAATTATTTTACAAACCTGTGTCGACCTCATCTGCAGTTTGACTTGAACCACAGAATCTGACGTGTACACGCTACTCCACATAGCTCTCATTTTGAACAAGCAAACACAAGCAGTCTAAATCAATACCTCTAAATCTCTGTCCTGGGTTACAACATGACACTGGTTCTTCACGTGTTGTGATCTTCTATTTAAATGAATCTGACAGACTGACTCTTGTTCAGTCTCCACCACCTGACTTCAGTAAACAGCTCAAAGCCTTGAGGAACCAACACAGCAGATCACCTCACAGATGGATGTTCTGGCTAAGATGTTCTCAAGAGGACACGGGAGATCGTTTTTATAAAACAGCTCACTGTTAATAAATAGGGCTGTGCAATAAAAATCAATACCATAACAAAGTCACGATACTTAATCAACGTTAGAGCCCCTTGCGATACACTGAAAAATATCTTTTCAACATGATGTTATGGCGACTACATTTCACGGTTCAGCAACAGTGTACAACTGGGCAAATTTACAAATATCGCTCAAATAAAATGGAATGGAAATTCTAAAATTAAATAATTTCATCCACCATTAATATATTGTGATGTACATATACTAGGTGCTACGCTGCAAGTTGAATTTACAGGGCCATTTTGAAATTCGGTGAATCACGTAAAGTATCAAACTGTATTGCAATATATTGTGATAAAATTGTTTCGTGACATGTGCCCTAGTATTAATCATTTTTAGTTGGACTGAAATGACTTCTGTTTTGCTGCCAGTGTTAACGTGATGGGGAAAAAAACACACACACACTTTAGCTAAGACAGGGACATCTGTACATTTCTCTAATCTTTTCAGCAATGCTGAGGACAATTTTCCCCAAAAATG
Source organism: Aulostomus chinensis (assembly GCF_037954235.1). Taxonomy (NCBI): domain Eukaryota; kingdom Metazoa; phylum Chordata; class Actinopteri; order Syngnathiformes; family Aulostomidae; genus Aulostomus; species Aulostomus chinensis. The sequence continues at coordinate 19,917,642 of NC_141330.1, read as the reverse complement.
TATTTAAACAGACTTAATCTTGCATCTGCCAAACGCTAAAACAATTCTGTACCGCCGATGGATTTGTTTCATGATTCCAACAAGATTCGTGTTTTTTGCAGTTCTAATTTTAGCTGTAATTATTCTCTACATTTTTTCTGTAAAAGCTTTGCTACACAACTTCCGAAGCAACCGTGTCATTTCAAATAGGAAGGTTCACTTTGATCAACAGGAGCTGATATTCTTTCATTGTTCCAGCACCAATAAAAACGTGCCAGTTGTCACTGCACATTACATAACATTACGTCTGATTTGGCAGATCACAAGCGGGAGAAACGTGTGAAGAACAAACACAAGCCAAATTTCTCTTCACACGGAAAGAGCGGGAGAGCGTGGCTTAGTGAGCGGAAGCCAAGTTTATACCCACAGGAATTAACCGGTAACAAGTGTGACAGGATGGGTTAACTGCGCTGTGATCAGAATCACTCAGATCTCGGGCTGATTGGGTGGCACAGCTCAACAGACGATGTTTAGAAAGACAAAACATTGGGTCACAGTGTGAGGCACATAATGAACGAGATATTCCATCAAAGGCAGGTATGTGAAAACAGGTAATATTCAGAGAGGCTGCATGGCGTTTGTACTTAGCAAACCAGCTTCCACAACAATGAGGCGACCCACCAGTGAGAGGGTGGTCCGCTGCTTGTAAATGACTGCTGAGTACATCTGTGTAAGCATCTGTTTAACATATCATTAGATAAGAAATGCCACTTTAGTCTTCTCGACAAGTCTAAATCAACTGTAAGTGAGATCCCGCTTCTGTCACAATCATGTGTTAGTTTCCTTCAGTGTTATCATTATCCTCGCTAATATGCTGCTTAAATCAAATCATGTCCGTACCTCAAACAGAGCGCAATAAATCACATCAGTGTAGCAGATGTGGAAAAAAAAATATAGCTGTTAAACTTGTGCTTGCTATCTGATTGTGCTGTGTGTCTTTTAGCGGGACTAAAATTTTAATAAACTGAATTCTTAGCAAACTCAGTAGAGGGGTATGGCGTAGGCCAGGGAAGAGATGTTTCACACAGCAAAAAAATTGCATTTGTTTTTTTATATCAGGTTTGGCTGAGGTCGCGTTGGTGGAAGTATGAGTGCCCTGAAGGTGTGTGTAGATGTTGCACAAAGGATGTAGAATACACATTTAGCCTAGCTTGTACAGAGGCCTGTCTGGTATAGCTGAGAAACGTATCATGATACCATACTCCATTGCAGTCTACATTGATACTTACTGATCATTTTAAATGGCCCATTTCAATAAATGGAACTCAAAAAGGCTTGATTTCACCACTCCATCGAACAGAAATTTTCTCTGTAATGATGCACCTGAACAATAAACCTTTTTAATGTTTGCTTGTTCATCATATATGATGGAGGGATATGACTGGCTACTCATGAGCCAGGGACCAAGCAAACTAACATATTTAATGTGTATTGGTGGTGGTTTGCAATGAATTGTTGCAAAAATTCTTTGCAATACATATTGCTACTATTTTATTACCTGCTTGCACAGAGTTAATAAGGTCATTGTTAAATTATTGAGCATACAGTCACCTAAGATAACCTTCATGGCTGGTCTCTTGTCTATGATAAACCCATATATATATATATATATATATATATATATATATATATATATATATATATATATATATGTGTGTGTGTGTGTGTGTGTGTGTGTGTGTGTGTGTGTGTGTGTGTGTGTGTGTGTGTAACCATTCTGCCTCCACAAGATATGCCTGCAAAAAAAAAAAAAAACGAATCTGGTTCATGTAAGTGTGTTGAGGACACGAGGAACAGTCGGGGCTCAGAAGCAAAGTTGGTAATGTGACTATTAGGAACCACACCTGACTTGGGTGAGCAGTTGCAGGCCTACTGCAATGAACCACTGCCTGTCTGCCTGCCTGTCTGCAGCTGTGCTCGGGGAGGGGAGGGGGCATCACCAGGGGTAACGTTCCGCCTACATCACACGGTCGCACAAATCAAAGTCTATAAACAAGGTCGGACCGGGAAAGTTGCTCACAGACCCCGGTGCTGCTTCATGGGAGCGGACACGACGGTGGCAGTGGGGGGGTCTCTACGCTTGCTTCCACTGGCCCACTCGAGATGTGACACAGAGGGGCGCAGAAAAACACTCTCCAAATGTTCACCCACCCCCCCTTCTCGTCATCGACGTAACAACATGTCGGCGGACGACGGCCATGTTTTGCTGGTTATGTCGAAACGGGGAGGAGGAGGTAAAGTAGCCGCGGTCCTCTCTACCTTCTCCCGCCACGGTCACAAAGTGTACACGGGTGTGGAGAAGAAACCGTCCATTTACCAAGTTACTGGAATCACAGTGACGGTGGGCAGGTGGAGGTGGAGGCGGTGGCGGGGCAGGCAAAGTTCACGCGGTTAGACAAGTTAAATATGAAGGCAGAGGCGTGGGGAGCCACGCAGGAGGCGACGAGACAGGCTCTAACACACATGCAGCTTTAACTTGAGGACTTTTGAGGTGGTGACGAAGAGGAGGGGCCATGGCGACCTACAGAAAAACTGTTTATTCACGTCTTACCTGCCCACCGTTTTGGCGCGATGCTCAGGTAGCCTGCTACAATCCCAAAGCGACTGCGAGCCGAAGAAACCCTCCGAGTCCGTCTCACACACCGAGCTCCGAGAACCGGGCAGACAACAGGCGACAGGAGAGGAAAAATTGGCGATCACAAGGAGGATCTACGCCAAAAGCCACATGATCGTTGACGTCAGAGTACGTATTTGCATGCCGTACCGGAGCGCCGGTGTCCGTCCACAGCGGCTCCATGGCGTCGTAGCCTTGAAAAGTTCAGACACAGGCGGTGGAAAGTGAGGCAAGTCCGCGTCCAGACCAGAGGATGAAGGCTGGCAGCTCCAGGTACCCTGTTGGAATGAATGAAGTGACTTGTGTTGCTGTCAACTTGTGCCAGTCTCTGTTATTGAATATGAAATCATCGGAGGGGGCGTGTGTTTCCCCTCAAGCCCCGCCCACCCCCGTCCTCCGCTCTGGCTTGCCTGCATGTGAGCCGCTGCAGCGGTAGCTGATATGCTCCATTTATGCAGTGAAGACAGAGACACACACACACACACACACACAACACAACACAACACACCACACACAAACATCTGGGTCCACAAAGGTGATGTGAGGTCAACTGATCCACATTGGTGAGAGAGAGAAACCGCCCCGAAGAGACAATGATCTCACACTCGCCTACACGCACACACATTCACACACACAACAGTGACCTCCACTGGGCCCACTAAAGAACTGGGTTGTTGTGACCTTGCAAGCGTCACACCCCTGAAGATGCTTTGTCAAAACTCCCTACGATAGTTACATCAGGATCATCAGTAGATGACCATGTTGTTATTCTACAGTTTTCATGATGTTCATGGTTGTTCATTGAGGAGCACATCGTCCTCGTAGGGCTGGGCCTTATAGAATATAATGAAGATCATATGTTTGGTATTGATATGTATCATTATGTTTGCAATGCTATGGAAAATCACATGCCGAATAATAAAATTGATGTTTGTAAAAATGGTCATACTTGGTAATGATGTGTAACTAATTTTCACCTAAATTCTCAAACATTTTCTTGTGCGACGTCTGACTTACTATCAGCTTTTTGGGACTGATTTAGACAGTGAAATTGTATTTCACGTACAGTTCAATATTACAGTCGTTATTTGATATATATCTATATATTTACCAAAGATCTCAAATTTTGACTCATTTGACCAAAGCATAGATTTCCATTCCTTGTGTTTCTTGGCCCAAACTGATCTCTTCTATTTGTTGCTTCTACTTAGTAGTGGTTTCTTAGCAGCTTTTTCGACCATGAAGGCCTGATTGGCTCAGTCTCCTCCGAACAGTTGACGTAGAGATGTGTCTGTTACCAGAACTCTGTGTGACTTGTATCTGGGCTCTAATCTGAGGCACTGTTAACTTGCGATTTCTGAGGCTGGTGACTTGGATGAACTTATCCTCAGCAGGAGAGGAGACTTTTCCAGACTGACTGACCTTCAGTTGTTAAAGTAATGATGGACTGTCATTTATCTTTACAAAGCTGATTGGTTATTGCCATAACATGAATTCTAACAGTTACCAAATTGGGCTGTCAGTTGTGTACCAGCCTGACGATCTACACAACACAACTGATGGTCCCAACCCCATAACGAAGGCAAGAAATTCCAGAAATGAACCCTGACAAGACAAACCTGAGAAGTGAAAACCATTGCAGGTGACTACATCATGAGGCTCATGGAGAAAAGGCCAAGAATTTGCAGCGCTGTTAACAAAGGGTGACTATTTTGAGGAATCTAAAATGCAAGACGTTATTTCAGTTATTAAACTATTTTCTTTGCTACATAATTCCATATAGCTTGCTTCATAATTTGATGACTTCAGTATGTATCTACAATGTAGAAAGTAGTAAAAATAAAGAAAAAACATTGAATAAGAAGGTGTGTACATACAAACTATATATATATATATATATATATATATATATATTGTCCCTCTCACTCTTGTAGGGTGTTTCTGTGTCATCCTCTAGCTCGGGTCTTCCACCAGAGGCCATGCAGTATCCTAGCTGTTCCCAGGCCTGCGCTCTTCGAGGTACAGGTGTTGTTCCAGGTATCTGCTGGAGCCACTCTCCCAGTTTGGTGGTCACCACCCCAAGTGCTCCTACTACCACAAGACCACATTAGCCTTGACCTTCCACATCTGTTCTTGCTGTTCTTTCAACCCCTGGTACTTCTCAACCTTCTCATGTTCCTTCTTCCTGATGTTGGCATCAGCTGGTATCACCACATCTATCACCACTGCCCTCTTCTGCTGTTCGTCCACCACTACTCTGTCCGGTTGATTGGCCAGTAGCTGTTTATTAGTCTGGAAGCTGAAGTCCCACAGCACCTTAGCCCCATTGTTATCAACCACTTTTGGTGATATGTCCCATTGGGATTTGGGTACTTCTAGTCCATACTGGGGACAGATGTATCTGTACATCAGCGTTTCCCAAACTTTTTCGGCCGTACACCCCCTTCTATATCCCAACCAGGTTGACACACCCCCAATTCCCCACACCTTAAGAGGAAAATAATGCAGCAATGCCACATACAGTGCATAGAAGATAACTTCTTCTACACTTCATCTTAAGATGAGGTGTGTTTCAAATAGCCTGCATTTTTTTTAAATCAATTAATGTGTCAGGTTTTGATTTTAAATTTTAGAAAGGGAATGTTTTTTTTACTCATCTTTATTGTGTGGGCAAATCCTACTTAAAAAAACACTCCAAAACGCCATCACATTTTTTTGTCTCGCATGCATCACACTTTGGGAATCCCTTCTGTACACTCTCACTTGGTTGTGCCTCTCCGTGTACACTTTTGCAGCTAGCGTCGTACACTCCGCTACAGTGTGTTAGACTATCTCAGGAGCACCCTTACACAGTCTGCACCTTGGCTCTGATCTGGTGCGCTAGACCTTGTCCTAAGGACCTGCTCTTGTGCTGCTATGATGAGTTCCTCTGTGCTGTCTTTCAGTCCAGCATGTTCCAGCCATTGGTAGGTCTTTTTGATATCAGCCACTTCCTCAAACTGGCGGTTGTAAATGCCGTGAAGGGCTTGACCCTCCATGTCTGCATCTCTCTCTCCCCACTCTCATCGGGTTTCAGCTGTCTGAGGCAGTGAGCAGCTTGTCATGAGGGGCCATCTCCTTGATGTACTCTTGGATTTTCAATGTTTCAACCTGGACAGTGGCTCTAATGCTCAGTATCCTTGTCCTCCCTCTTTCCTCTTTGTGTACAGCCTCAGGATGCTGGACTTTGGGTCAAACCCTCCATGCATGGTGAGGAGCTTTCTAGTCTTGACATCTGTGGCTTCTATCTCCTCCTTTGGCAAGCTTATGATCCCAGAAGGGTATCTGATGACCAGCAGTGTGTACATGTTGATGGCTCGGACTTTGTTCTTACCGTTCAGCTCACTTCTCAGTAGTTGTCTTACTCTCTGAAGATATTTGGCAGTGGCTGACTTCCTTTCTGCCTCCTCGTGGTTTCCATGACCCTGTGGGATCCTTGTAGCTACTTGTAGCTGCTCTGGATGCCACCTATATTTCCTTCTGGTAGGTGGACCCCTTCAGTTCTGATCATCCTGCCTCTCCTTGATGTCATCCAGCCACATTTGTCCAATCCAAATGACATCACTATATTGTTGCTGTAGATCCTGGTGGTGTGGATCAGTGAGTCAATATCTCTCTCATTCCTGCTGTACAGCTTGATGTCATCCATGTAAAGAAGGTGGCTGATTCTTGCACCGCTTCAGAATCAGTACCCATAACCACTCTTTATGACCATCTGGCTGAGAGGGTTCAGGCCTATGCAGAACAGGGGTGGTGACAGTGCATCTCATTGGTGTATGCCGGACTTAACTTAGGCTATTGGCTTAGAGTTGGCCTCTTGGGTCGTCTTCCACATCTCCATCAAGTTTCTGATGAAGCTCTCAGTTTACTGTTGATGTACAGTTCCAGTCATTCTAGTATCCACATGTGTGACATTGAGTCGTAGGCTTTCTTGTAATCAATCCAGGTGGTGCGCAGGTTGGTCTGTCTACTGTTACAGTCTCGGATGACCGCTCTGTCAACCAGTGGCTGGTGCTTTGCTCTTTGGGTGTTAGTGCCAATTATTTTATGAGCCCCATTCATGTATTGACCCACTTATCTTATCCGCTATGATACCTGACAGGAGCTTCCATGTTGTGGAGAGGCAGGTTATTGGTCAGTAGTTGGATGGGATGGGGCCCTTTTGGGGGTCCTTCATGATCAGGACTGTCCAGCCCTGGGTTAGCTACTTTGGGTGCGTACCATCTCTTAGCAGCTGCTTTATTTGTGCTGCAAGGCGTTCATGGAGTGCAGCAAGCTTCTTCAGCTAGTATGTGTGGATCATACCGGCGCCTGGTGCTGTCCAGCTCTTCATCTTTGACACTCTGTCTTGGATGTCTGCCATTGATTGATTGGTTATTGGTTCTTGTTCTGGAAGGTTTCTGTAGTCACTTCTCAGATCCTCCTGGTTCCAGGATTCTTGTTGGTTCACGATCCTCCTTCTTAGGTCAGCAGCTCTTGTGATTAGGCTGTGTAGCTGTTGGGGCTTGGTGCCCAATCTCAGTTTGTGGGGGTGAAGATGACATCCTTGTGCTGACCTGTCATCCAGGCTCCCCCTTGCCGTAGCATTGTTGTTGTACCTCATTAATCTCTAGTTGTGACAATAGTTTTCAGTTATGGATGTTGGTACACTGGGCTTTAAGTTGTTTCATTGTTCGCCGATATCGCAGGTTTTGAAATAACCATTGGTTCCACATTTGCTGCATGTATCCCCTCTCTCTGGTATTGCTCGTATAGTAGCATTCCAACAATTCTGTATTTTTTGTCCTTGTTCAAGTGTGTCTTGTTCCAGCACCCATTTTTCATCAGATTGACCTAGCAAGTGACACGCAACTTTTTGACCCGGGAGACGTCTGAGCCTATATAACCCTATTATTTGAATCACTCATGGTCTGAGGTAGGCCAGTATAGATAGTAACACTGCTATGTATATATCCTGTGTGTATGTGTATATATAAATATATATATATATATATTTTTATATATGTATATGTATATATATGTATGTGTATATATGTATATGTATATATTTATTTATATATATGTATATATATATGTGTATATATATATTTTAAGAACTACAAATAAACTCTTCATAGTGATTCATCAAGATATATATAGCTTGGAGATAAAATGGTCAAGATAATAAAATTGGTATGATCATTGTTGCGCTTCTCAAGGCCGACAAGTTGTGTTACAATGGGGTTGTCATTTTTTACCCTAAAACACTTGCGTTGGTTGATTTTCACCCACACGATTATTGTCATGTCATTCTATAGGGTTCCACCATGGCATCTTTTTTCATTTTATGTGACATTGCGTATTGGGAAATTAAAGAAAAGTATGTCAATTTGGCATACATTGTTGTTCTTGAATATATTTTGTTGACAACTATATTTTATCAGGAATATTATATTGGGTAAAATATACCTAATGTTAATGATGGTGTTCCTAATTTTAACGTTAGTGTCCGAGGGTTAAAATGTGGGTCCTGAGGTAGAAGAAAAAGTCATACATACGATCATAAAAAAATTACAACATACAATCATATAAGCATTATTTTACATGTTTCCTTTATATGTAGATGCGTGTATCTTCTATAAATTAATGACCAAATGCATGTGTGTAATATTTGTGTGTGTCTGTGTGCACATAGCCTTCACGGGTATGTTTGTTCCAAGGCTGTTGCCTCATGTCTCAAGTATGTTGATAAGATCCCGTCGAAGTATTTTGAAAGCTGTTACTCTCTTTACCACTGAATAAAAAGTGTTGGACCCAACATGCACCTTCTGCATCAATACAGTTTTTTTAGCTTGAAAAAAAAAGGATATGTGAGAATAAGCTGTTAAATATCTGATTGACAAATGGAGCAAGGCAGAACACTGCACTTTTATTAAAAATGGTGGCATACTTAAAAGATTATGGATTTGGAAATTGGAAAGGCAAGAGCTTATCCAGGAGGAGGTTTGTCCTGAGGTGGAGGAGAGTGGTGGTCATGATCAAGCAGAGGGCCTGGACCAAGTTGCAAGATCACCTGGGCGGAACTCTAGAAGGCAGAGCCACACCATTTCAAGTTCTTGGTCCAGTCAGTGTATGATGTCCTCCCGAGCCAACCTGTTCACCTGGGGCCTGATAGACTCACCTTTGTGCCAGCTCTACTAGAAAAGAGGATCATGAGAACACATCCTCAGTTGCTGCTCAAAGGCTTTGGGTGATGGCAGGTATTGCTGGCGGCACGACCAGGTCCTGCAGGCAATAGCAGACACCATCTGCATGAGCATCAACATCAGTAAGCGGCAACATCCAACCAAGAGGATGATAGCCTTTGTCTGAGCAAGGGAGAAGCCTCAACCCTCCATGAAGACCCAGGGGAGCCTGCTTACAACAGCAAGGGACTGGCAGCTGCTGGTTGACCTTGGGAGACAGTTGAGCTTCTTGGACATCATAGCAGCTGTGACACTCCGGCTGGACATGGTCTTGATGTCCACGGCCAGCAAGCAGGTGGTGCTCCTTGAGATAACTCCCTTCAGGGAGGACCAAATGGAGGAAGCTCAGGAGAGGAAGAGGGCAAAGTATGCAGATCTTGTAGCTGGGTGAGAGCAGAATTAGTGGAGCTAATTGAGGTGTGCTGCAGATGCTTTGAAAGCAAGTCCTTAACATGGGTCCTGGAGCTCCTAGGGATTTGTGGACTGCACAGGAGAGCCATTAAGGACATCCTGGAAGCGGCTGAAAAGGCTTCACAATGACTCTGGTTGAGGAAGGGGGGGGGGGGGGGGCGTGACATAGTGCACTCCCTGGACACAAGTCAGGGCCTGATCACCCCCGGTTGGGTCTCCCAGGTGAGGGTGTCTGATGTTAAGACCAGAAATACCCTATGACCCGGGAACATCACTGACGATATGTCCAGGTTGCACCACGAGGTGGATTAAAGTACTGTTAATATTAACATAGGTCAAGAAATACTAAATTGTGAAATACTAAGTTGTGTAAGGTGACATAGACTTGAGGAATCAAGAGGTTTTTTTTTTGTAAAACATTTTATTTACAATACATTTGACATTATTGGCAAATCTCAAAGTTTGAAAGAGGTGCAGCTGCAGAAAAGAACAACCATAAAACCATAAATACAATGTAGACATTGATTAGACAGATGTATAAAGTCAACAACATAATGGAAAAACAAAAGAAAAACACAAAACAGTCCCACAGCAATAAGACAATAAAATGTAAAAAGAAGATCATGGGTGGATAAGTTTGTGTGTCATATTCGCTCAAGAGAAGGCTGCAAAAAAAAAAAAAAAGGATTTTAGGACTGCTCAGTGGTACCCTCATGTAATCTGGGAGATTATTCCACAAGTGAAGAGTGGCCAAACAGAAGGCAGTGACTTTAAATACGACCTCTTAACCCTGACCCCCCCTCAAATTTCCCTTCAAAGTAGAACAAGATATCTTCTACTTTTCATTACACATATATTCTGTAAATCAGAGTAGGGTAAATGTGATTTAAGTTAAAGTTCACTAGATGGTGCTGAATGGCTGCGTGATCGCTCACCTCTGTGTGTGTGTGTGTATGTGTGTGTGTGTGTGTGAGAGAGAGAGAGAGAGAGAGAGAGAGAGAGAGAGAGAGAGAGAGAGAGAGAGAGAGTTCCTAAACCTCTTAGATAAAAGTGAGTTAACCGATGCTTGATGATGTGACTTCCAGTGCATCTAATGGTAACTTTGCTGATATAAACTCTTTTTTTTTTTTTGGAACAGATTGAGTGCTGTAAATAAAATGATTCATTTATAACTTCATGAAGAAGAATGAGTTGGCATCCTTTCAGTGTTAAATGATCTCCTCTTTGTTCAAAACATGATATCTTCAGACCCTCCTGGTCAGGGTGAGCATTTTTTTCTGTATTGTTCTGTTTGTGGAGAGCACCAGTATGCAATATTCAGTAGAGAAATGGTGTGATGGGTTGGGTCACATATACAACAGACCATCTGCTTCCACCATCAAATATTCCTCTGTCCCATCACCAACTCCATTTAACTTCACATCCAGACTATATGAGCGCATACACTGACATACAGCTGACATGGTCATCTGTGGACTTAAGTTTGATCTTGACACCTTCAAACTGACAGGTCGGAGGTCAAATAACCAGTCCATTTTGATACAAATTAGAAATCATTTTCATATTTATTTACAAAACAATTGTAATATATACATTCATAATATTTCATGGGGTAATGTTTTTGGTGCAAAGCAAGCCATAAAGCACCAGATTTAAGCCATGTCTTTAAGGCATCTGAGTCGAGTATTCAGTGAATTCGTAGATGTTTTGTTCACAGCATTATGATTAAAAACTGACAGCTGCAGTCACTGGCAAAAAAGAGTCAGTTTAACGATGATATCCTCTAAAAAAAAAAAACCTTCTACTTCAAAAATGAATGTAAATTTAGGACGACACATCTCTTAACGTATCGCTCATGGAGACAATGCCTTGCAAATAGATCTATAAGCTGCACAACAGTGATCGTAATTGTGCAGTATTTGGTACTATTTTACTATTACTTCATCACTTGTCGAGAATACAGTATGTGATAAAGGTTTTTGTGAGTGTGTGTGACTGTTTATATGTGTTTGCATCTGCAGGTCCTGCATGTTCTTCCCCAGTGAGTTGTTTTGGCTCATTCAGACAGCAGACAGTGGGAATGTAATGAAGTTTGCATCACAGGATGCATCACAGACTACTTATTCAGAGGGGATTTGGGAAAAAAAAAACTGCTATCACTTCTGTAACCTCAAACTAACTTCCCTTCCCACGTTCAGGTTCTATCATGACACAACTGCTGATGAACCGTGACACAGCAGAAGTGTAGGAAGATAGAAGACGAACAGATGAGAGGCGATGGGAGAAAAGAGAACAAGCATCCTTGTGAGTTTTGAGAGAGTAGAATGTGAAGGAAGAGGTGAAACAGTAGCTATGGGCAGTCATACGGAGGCATAAATGAGCTAGACAGCAATAGTGTTGAATAATAGAGTACAGCAGTGTAGAAGAACAGACATAGTAAAAATGTTGTCTGGTACACAAACACCCTTAATTCCAGAGATTCTAGGGGTCACCTGAGTTCAGCATGATGGTTGATTTGGGGAAGTTTTACTGAGGAGTCTTGTGTTGGTTTAAGCTATTTTATAGAGCAGTTCTGCTTTTAAATCATGGGTTGTCAACTGTATTCATGCTCTGGCCCCCGTAATGATTCTCAATAAGCTGCAGACCCCCATTTGAAGGGGGTGGGGTGGGTTATGGGTGTGTTACAGGGTCATGTTGTTTGTGACTTGTAAGAATCAAAAATGGTTCTTGAGTCATTCTGGCCATCAGACATCATTGTGAATTGAATGCTTGTGCTGTCAGGGAGCAGACCTGGCATCATGGAGTCAGATAAAATTAAGAATAAGGCTGAAGAGTTGACTGTTGCACCAAGATTGATCGATGTGTGAAGGCAGTTACCACACATGGGGCAAAAGTGGCTGGCGTTTCAACAGCACCACAGTATAGAAGTCACATACTTCTATACAATCCTTATCTGTGTTTCTAACTTAATGCCATCCAAACAATGTCAGAGTGCAGCTGCCTGAACAAGATAACAGGAATTGGTGGCTGAGATCACAAAAAAGTCTGAAGTTGGCGGAGATGGAAATCTTCCATGCCTCCATGTCCATTGCTGAGAGCAGAGCTCCAAAAAGGCAATAATTCATTGTGCTCTCATGGGTTTTGTGTCCGCATCAAGGCCAAGATGATGTCTGCTGCAGGGCCAGCTGGTCCTTTGTCAGAAAGGACTCGCTGGTCCAGGAGCTACAGCCTCATGAAGACTGCTTCCAGGCTTATTTCAGGCTGAACATTGTCAGGATAATCATGTCCTCCTTTGCAGTTGTTGTGATCTGTGATTCCCTCTTGCCTAATTACCTGCTATTGAGCATGCCTTCCTGACAGACAGCTGCACCCAAGTTGAAATGCGCACGGGCACAGGTAGGACCCTCGTGCCACGCAGATTTGCCTTTATGCCACACAACACAAATAAAGGTCACGGCGCACCTTGTTGAACGCCCTGTGTGTAGGGGTCTTTAAGCTGCATTTTCACCCTTCCAGGAGGACTGAATTGAGCCATGGGCTATTTCTGGCCAGTGGGCCATATGTTGCCCATGTGTAGGGCACTACATAGCCCATCAGAGGTAGAGGATGGCTATAGGAGTGTCTTCTGCTGGCACAACCTCAGTTGGCCAATGTCCAGTTTCTTGTGGGTCGGAAAAAAGAGTTTAGTACCAATCGAGTTGCCACACACTCATGGAAACAGCAGTGGACGTAGGACAGGTGAGGACTGGATCTGGAGCCTCATCCATTCTGGTGCCATGTCTAAGAGAATTAGCATTAACCCCTGAATATGTTTTCCTGAATTCAGCTTTATTATATGGTGTAATATCAAGTGTTTCATATTGATGATATCTTAGTAATATATATAACGTAATTTAGTTAAACACCTGAAAGACTGGAATTCAGTTTTTGAAATCCTCAACTCTCTGGTTGAAACCCACCTGTGCTCATATGGACCACTGACTGCTTCCAAAGTTTTAGGTTCCCAAAAGTAGTGCTATATATGAATAAAATAGAAGAATAATGTATGATATTCACTTTTATAGTATAAGTGCTGTTTGTCCCATAGGACTAGCCTAGCTACTGGTGGCACTACTGCCATCTGTGGAGGTAGAGAGAGGTACACAGGAGGGGGTTGAATACTACGGTAGTACAGGATTGAGTGATACTCGTTTTGTAAAATGTGAAAAAAGTAATTAAAAGAATAAAATCCTAAATGAGCGATAAAAGATTTACAGAATGACACAAATTGTTTCTTTCAAATTCAGAATTCAGTAAATTGTGTTTTACTCTGTCCAGTATTGAAGAAGTTAAATGTAGAAAAATCTGATTTTATTCAGTACGTGACGACGATGCATGTACGAGGCATCAACATCTTCTTCATCTCCCCCATCGTCACCATCATCATCCTAAATCTCTTCCCCCTTTGCCTTCAAAATATCAGTTCTTTGGTTTTGCAAGACAAAAACGGCATTATTCCTAATTGAGCAAGCCAGCACACAATGCACAAAGCTTGGCACTATTATGTTTTCCCAAAGCACAAGAGAGGAAGGGGGCCATTTACCCAACGATTCATCACCCCATTTCCATTTCTGTGAAACACTTAACATTGTGGTTTAGGGTATTGTCACTTCTCAGATCCATGACATCAAAATATTTACCGCATTGACAGGAACTGGGAGGAAATTCTTAGAAATTGCTTCCTTTTTGTGTTTGAAATCTTTTTTTTTTTCACTCTGAGTCATTTTTGGCACGATCCAAGACTGTATGGGTCTACTTGTGGCACCTCTATGTGTTAAATTTCCTCAAAGTCTGACCGCTGTAATCATCAACACATACACATGGTTGCAATTCCACCATATGGCTGCAACTTACAAGAGGGAGGGAGAGAAAGGAAAGAAGCGAGAGATGGGGAAGTTAAAACAAATTGAGTGAAATGAGAGATTGATGAGCAGACGGAGAGAGACAAGACGAACACGTCAGTGTGGAGAAGAACAGAACACGTGAAAAAGAGAGAAAAGGAGAAATTCTTCACAACAGCTTCTCTTTTAAAGTCTGGATTTAACATCTCCATTTTTCATGCAGCACTTGTGACACTCGTGTCGTGTGAGTGTGTGCACATCTGTCACAACTTCTCAGTGTGTTTTTAGTGATAAAACCGTAAAGCTACTGGTTTCTCTGATAGACATTTTTGGAAAAACTCATGCGAATAATGGACATTCAAATAAATGAAACAAAATGAAAAATTTCCCCAAGTTTCTGAATTAAATGAAAATACAGGAGCTCAAATGAAAATACAGGAGCCCATCAACTAATTGTCAAACAAACTGCATCTCAAGGTTTAAATATTTTACTTTCCCTAGGCGGGTATTGATCCATTGTGGCCTCTCTGTGGCCATCTAGTGGTTACAGTTATTAATGTATTTATCCTGATGAGTCTGGGTTTCAGCAGTGACGTTTTCTGTTGTTGTTTTTGGCTTTGTGTCTGTAATATTTTGGATTTGTTTATATGGAAATTTGTCTTGCGTCACTTGGCTTCAAAAAGAATACAGGATTATGACACGATATTCAATGAATACACACAGATGCCTCCTACATCTAAAAAAACACCCCCACGAAATATTCCTCCTGTCCTTTGTCAAGTAAATACATACATACCCACACATCCTGAACGGAAAGCATGATTACTGTCTTTTTCAAGCAAAGTCATGCTCACTAATCACGTGATCACAGTCCTTCCTACTGTGGGTGGTTGAACAGTCACTGAGTGTGCGGGGGATAACATCCTATCATCATCTACATCGATAGTAGACGAATTCACGTGAGTGAGAAGTCACTCACATTGTATCCGAACTGATGTGCGTCATGGCAGTTGTTTTCTCGTGAAGTATGAAAAAGCTCCTGAGTCTGACGGACAGATATCTCATATGATAAGCCTTCTTCATGTTTGCAGTTTGCTTCTCTCTGTCGCAAGCTTACACTCATGACGAAATGTAATATCCAGAGCACAAGGCTGAGTGTGTCACGGGGTGCAGGACTTTAAAGTTTGGGAACCACCGTTTTAGAGAACAAGATGGTGCCCTCAGTGACCCAAATGTTTGCTTTATTCAGTTGTGACCAGCACTGAGTTTCTGTTGCCAGTGTGATGTGGGATTGTGATGGACAGATTCTCTGCTTTTGTGGACAAAGCAGTTATAGTACCCTTCTATGCATGCTGGTTTGGTTGTGTACGAAGCAGTAAGGATGATAGGCGGTACCTGAAAGGTAATGGTACACTGTTAGGAAAACTTGAATGGCTATCTTCGATAAGTGAAAGAAGCATTATTAAGAACTTGCAGAGGGAGAGAAGGAGAATAGGCTAATTCGTTTAAATTTAAGCCAAAGTCATTCGAAGTTGTTTAAAAATTTTAAATTAGTAGAGGGCCACGCAATAAGCAATCTTTACTAGAAAGCATCAGGAGATTTTTCATTTGTACATTTGAAGGTGCACAAAAGCAGTTGAGTACTGACCAAAAAAAAGAAGAAGCTGAAACCCACAGACCTGAGCTTGCTGATCTACTTTCCATTCCTTGTGTCTGCTCATTATCATTGGAGAGTAACAAAAAGAGTGAGATCACGGACACAAATCAGCTTTCTTTGCAGTATGGCTGGGCTGAGTCGTACGGAAAGACCTTGAAGATGTCCGCGGCTTGCTTCATGTTGGCGTGCTGTTCAAGCAGCTGATTTCCTCTGCAGGTATCCCAAGTGACACTAAACTGGAAAGAGATTCTGCAGTACACCCTGGACTGATGACATATCGCATCTGGTGTAAGAACACGGGAGGGAAGCTCAGTTAGAGCTGGAAGACATGTGCAACACTTCCCGTTTACATGAACATATTTTGATGACCATTTTGAAAATTTTGCGATTGCTTTAGGTGTTTTTTTGTCTTTTGTGCAATGGAAACTTCCTCTAATTGTAATAAGTGATGCCGTAGTGACTCTTCACCTCTGCGACTGACCAGCTGTTTCCACCACAGCCATTTTCACAGATATCCCAAAAAATGTGCCTTCTGGATAGCATGCAACATGTCCACGACTAGCTGGGACCAAACATCACTTAAAACTTGCTCAACCAAAGATAGTTCTCCCTTTTTGCAGATAGACGGCCAAAACGATGGTCTGACCTGTTGTTTCCTGGTTCTCGAGCTCTACTTCTTCTGCATTGCCTATTACTGCCATATGTGCAAATGCTTCCTCTGATGGAAATACAAACTATTTAACCCGCTTTATTTGCTCCAAAGCACTTGATGGGAATGGCTGTAATTTGCATTTCCTCTTTTGGCAGCAATTCTAAAATTCACATAAAAATTGCCTGACATTTACATGGAAACTGACATGGTAAAAGGGACACATAAATTTATGGACAGGAGGGAAGAATGCAGTGAAGACGTGGAACAGTGAAAGAGAACACTGACAACCAACCTTTAAAAAAAGAAATATAACACATACAGTATGGGGTAATCCACATTTCTATGGATTTTTATGTAAATATACTGAACAGCATGAGTCAAGCAAGACTATCGGTTTACAGCAGTGTTCGCTCAAGCGCAGGAGGAACACAACCTGCATGCAGTAACAATGCTCTCTTTGTGTCTTTTCAGTGCAGCAAAATGGAGATGCAGAAAACAGTGATTGTGTTGTGTTAGATCAAATCAAAAGGGAAACATTCTGACGTTGAAGTTTCCTATTTATTGTTCTTCTTGTTCTGCTGTCCAGACATTTGGATGTGCATATAGAGTATCTCTTTGGTCTCATCTGCTCCGTTTATTTATGCATGACGCATTCGGGCTGTTGGTCTATAATCAGAGTCTACAAGATCAACACCATGTAATCTGTTGTAATGTGCTGCCCATTACAGCGCACACTTTCCCCTTTCATTTCACTGTATATCATGTTTCAGAAAGTCTCTCCTCTCACGTCTGGTAGGAATTTGACTTTAATCCAGACTTAAGATTGTAAACCATGGCATGGATGCAGTTTATAGTTTATATGGTGAGGCTGTAATTGCAGGATGTTCCCTGCCCCGGGGGTCACAGGGGCGATTCTAAGACCAGACCTTGTTTCCTTTGCCAGTGATATAATGTGATGAGGGCATTGGTTTGTCTGTTGGAGGGATCATTTTAAAAAAATTAAATTTTTGAAAACTTTGGAACAACCTGAAACTCTGTCTGGCTATGATGATGTCATACCACCATGGCGAGGGTATAAGGCCTTCGAGGCTGTATAATTTAGACTACGTGACATGCATACAGCACCTTTCCAAACAGTCAAATACTCTTACAGGAAGAAAACGAGTATGCTGTCTACAAAGCTTTCTAAACACTTTCCAATGAATGAGTTTCTTTCAACACGTGGACTTGCTCAGTTTATTAGGTGATAGTCTCTGGCTAACCACATTAGCTCACGTTCTTAACCCTGGGACACTAACGTTAAAATTAGTAACACCATCACTAACTTGGGTATATTTTACCCAATATATTATTCCTGATGAAATGTAGTTTTCATCAAAATGTATTAAATTACAATAAAAAAGGTACCATGGGGTAACCTGTAAAATGACATGACAAGAATCGTGTGGGTGAAAATCCCCTGACCTTCGTCTTCTAGGGTTAAACACACCATGTAACTTGATCTGTAAGAAAAGTCAGTACATTTTTTTTCCAACTTTGTTACAATTATTTAATTTGTGCCGCCATGAAATTCGTGACTGCTTCTTTTTCTTTTGCTAACATACTGCTGAAAAGTTGGAAGTGTGGTCACCATGGTGACACACCGATAAAGTCTAAGGGTATATCTCTAAAAAGTTAAACTACAACATTTTGGAGACGTGTGTTATCATTTTGGTGCCTGTTTACAGATGGCTTGACTCATTTTGCAGTTTATTTTTTACCGCAGTGAAATCACTCTACAAGTTATGAGAACTCATTAGGAGTGTGTGTGTGTGTGTGTGTGTGTGTGTGTGTGTGTGTGTGTGTGTGTGTGTGTGTGTGTGTGTGTGTGTGTGTAAACCTTGTTCCATTAAGGAGTTAATGCTGTTTATTAGACAGCAATATTTCCATATGACCATAAAACACACGTAAACACACAGACATATACTGTTTGTTTGCTCCATCTCACAAAACCTTTACCATGCCAGTGTATAAACTCTTGCACTACTGAATCATCTGCTAGAGTAGTTAATGGTTTCGAGTACTTGGACTGAAGCTTGCAATAGCAGGAACATTCCCACACGGATGCACAAATATGTCTTCATCCTCACTTTAAATCCCCCTTCTACTCTGTCTTGCCTGGATAGATATTGAATGAACAGCGCCGGCGAAGTCCGAATGATGAATGAAGGCTGAAAGAGATCCTTCAGTAAGACTGAAAATATTGCACATTAAGGTGGGATAAAAGCTGAAAACAACACCGGTGTTCTGCTTCACCGCCGCATTTATGTGTTCTCTTCCTTTCCCACTCTTCCCAAACTCGGGTTAACAGTTTTAATCTCACTTTACCCCGGAGTTCCTTCTCATTTTCTCATCTTTCTTTCACTCTGACGGGAAGCAAAACACTGCACAAACTGTGGTGAATCCTATCACAAGATGCTCATGTCAGTCTTTAATTACTGCACCACACAGTAATTGTACAAACTGCAGCTGAAAAGATGTAAAGATAAATGTCTCCACATCTTTTTCTCCTTACTGTCCTTCTCTCCTTTTCTCTTTCGCTCTGCTAAAGAACAAACTTGAGCCTTCCAGCTGGGCGTGTTGCGTGTAAAGGAAAGGTAATTGGCCTGAAATGGCTTAACGACCCTTTTGGCTAATGGTGTCCGTTTACAGTCAAGTGAACCAAACCCAGCAAACGAGTGAATGGGGGCACTGCTGTGACCGCCGCCTGAGCCGCTCAACTTGAATTGAACTCACCTGGAAAGCAGGATTTATTCCAGTTTGATTCACTCAGATTTACTGGTTTAATTGAATGACTGACCCATGGTCACGGACACGGGTTAAACGGCTTCCTCGAATAATGCACAAGAAGTGGAGTGAATGGATGTGTGGTCACTGAGGAGGAAAATGTTTTGAACCCTGAGAACATTGTTTGATGTCCAGTATGGGATCCGGAGCGCTACCTGATTTCATGCTGTTTCTTCTTGTTGTTTTGTAACAAGTTCAGTCCTGACTGGTCATTTAGGAGGTCACCACAATACTTAGTGGGGTGGATGTTCTCTCTTGTACAGCTCTTTTTGAGTTGAAATATCTACAGTGCACAGAGTGCAGCGGGCATAGCTAATAACACATCTCTTTTTAGAAACGCATGCAATAAATACAGCGGCTTAACACAATATCTGTGAATACACAACAGCCCCACTGAATCAATACAAAGTCAATTAGGATTCTTTCGTGATGGAGACAATTTATTTTTGCTTCAAACATAGAATGCTTTGGGCATTGGTTAATGTTAGGTACTTGAGAAAATCAAGTTTTTGTTTCACGATTCTTCCCTTAATGATAATCACTGTAGGAAAAATAATATTTCATGACATGTCACAGTAAGAGTCTGGTTAGATTTAGGCACAAAAAAAAATCGTAAGGTTATGAAAACATCCTTGGGCAGGTTAGTTACACCACTGCCAAGGGAGGGGTAATGTGACGAATGGCCGTCATCATGGTTAATATGCACTCTGGCTGCCATGCCAACATGCCTGGCTCTTTGGCGTTGCAGTCATTGAGCATGTTTGGTACCCCATAGGGCTCCAGACCCGGATGGGGTGCACCTGGGTGTAATTTTAGCACATAAACAGCCATCACCACAAATGCAGTGTTAAAACTCCTTACTTTTCATAATTTCTGTAAGGTTGTCATGTTTTTTTTTTTGTTTTTTTTGTTGCTGTAGTTAAAAACAATCTCTAAATAAATACCACTTACTCACGTTGTGATACAGTAGGTGATGGCATGGGGTTAAAATCCAAAATGAAGCAGTTTTCTAAGTCTCGGAGTGGTTATGTCCTCTGCATCTTATAAAACTCAAAATTTTTGTGAGTCAAAGCAGCATAGTTATGCAGCCTGTCGCCATACATGGACTTTTTCACGACACATTGACGTGAAAAGCGGAGCGCACTTTATATTGAGGTGATTTAATTTACATTGGAGATACTTGAGAACGTCTCACGCAGACATCAAAGCATGCCGTGTGCATAAGTAAAAGACAGAAGGGCCCTGAGAAAGCTTGATGGGCTGGGAGCGTCATTATTTGACATCAAGGGAGGTGAATGTGTTTGGACCCCCTGTCTTGTTTAAGACTGAATCATTTGGGCACCTTCTTCACTAGCACCACTAAAATAAACACATTAATCACCTCCTGGTTGTGTTTTAAGTCTAGAAAACATGTTCACGAATGTGCAACAGGATCTGATCAGTATTTGTGGTCACTAGACTATTCACCAACCTAAAACTGAAACATAATCTCCCATAAATCTGCCTGGGAAACTAAAGGCAGCTTGTGAGTCTTCTTGTAAATGAAACCACAGTCGGTCCCCCTCCTCATCACTTTTTAGTGGCATGTGTGTCAACCTCTGTGTGTGTGTGTGTGTGTGTGTGTGTGTGTGTGTGGTGCTGCCAGAGGAAGTTAAGTGGCATTCTGGTTTCCTTTCCCCAGCTCTATAAAAGCAGAGAGACCATTTGTTAACTGTCAGTTGGTTAGCCTCTGTCCCCACTCTAACCCGAAATAAAAACCGCCGGACATCTGTCCCAGCTTTGAGAAGGTGAACCATATTGCTGTATCCTCAAACATCTGGAGGCCGGAGCAGTTTATGACATTTGGTGGTTACTTTCATTCGCAATACTTTCGCAATCATTAGGAGTTTGTCTGCAGGTGATTTGACAGTTTCTGAATGTTCAACAGACAGTACATGACTTGTTGTACACTAGGACCAGCAAGAATTTGGAACTGAAACAAAGTATTTCCAGTATTTCTTCTTCATTTATTTTCCTTTATTTTTTTTATATTTTTCATTCAGTGTCTCTTGTAATCGGTAAGCATATATGTAGATAGCTGTTTGTATGGTTATGTCATGGCATATAATTATTTACATATATATATAAAATGACACCTGGGCATTTTATATAGACAATACTAGGATATAGCATGGAAGTCCATATATGATTAAAAGTTTAGTAGTGTAGAACTGGATAGGATTAAGTAGATTCAGACTTCTTCCTACTCCCTTTCAGAGATGTGGAGTTTGTTTTGTTTACTTGATTTTGATTGAAATTTCTTTTTTTATTTTGAAATTATTTTCCTCTCCCACGTGTTTGAAATAAAGACCAATTTAATTTCAAAACCATAGTAGATTTCTTTCGGGTATAGTGCTTGTTATTATCACATCCAGATGTAAATTTAGTCCAAATTGCAGTAGAAATACAAGTTTTAGTGGAAACTCCACTCACAGAGCCTTTCAGACCCACTGACTGTCACAGCTGAGAGCTCAACCCTGCAAAGATAACCCTTTCACCAGACGGCACTCACACTGTGGTATAAATCACTATATTTGGTGTGAAAAAATGTATCTGGCAGACTTTGGCCCCACCTGTTTGGTGCATACAATCATGTCTGGATTCATGCCCTGTCACTTATGACTCACCATAGCGTGACTGTACCCCACCTACCGCCAACCAACTCAAGCTGGCTTTTGTTTAGTAACTCTTCATCTGGTTGTTCGAGACTGTTGAACTCTTTAACTTCCTCCACAGCTGTTCCGTCCCAAACAAGATAAGTAAAAGGCGTCATTAGATACAAATCTCCAAACCACACACGCTAAATAAACACTTTGCAAATTGCATCAACAATATAGTAGTTCGGCACACTACAGCCATGAAATAGAAGAAAACTTTTAGATGTATAAAAGAAAACAGTTCCACTGTCCAATGTAGCACATCATTGTAAAAGTCATATGATGCTATTTACCTTATCTGAAGAATCCACATCACATCAGAACAGTCTAAAAACATATTCTTAGATCACACTCTATTAGGTCTGACCGCACAGTAGCAGAAAAACTTCAGCAAGGCACTGGGAAGGACGACAGGCAGCGCAGCAGGGAAAGACTGCTGGGAGAATGACAATGTGAGGGACTCGTTCACAAAATCATTCAAAATCATCAGATAGGACCTGAGGCAGATCTGTCAGCTGTAAGGCCAGAGGTAGAGCCCGACCTGTACCAGTTTACTTGGAAACAACAACTTCCAACAACTGGGAAGCATATTTTCAGAATAATTTGGTTCATGCGAGCTAAATAAAATGTCCATTGTGTCTTTAATTATTTCGCTGCACCTCTTTTCTTTTGACACAGTGTCAGACATATGTTCACACAGTTTTACTTGGCTTTTAAAATAATCTTGATGCAAATAATCTGGACGCTAGGGACTGATGGAGAGGAGAAGATTCTCTTGAAAACTAAAAGCTCAAAGCAGTTCATTTAAAACAAGTGAAAGCAAACTTGTTGATTTTTGAACTTTGTCCTTAGTTCAAATTGTAGTTTGGGATCTGTGACTTTGAGTGAGTTCAATTTAATCTGCTTGAATTGGTTCATTTTAATCCGTAGCAAAAAGAATAAATCTGAAAGAGGCATTTTTGGGCTCTGGGAAATTATAATACAGGTCTTTCTTTCTTTCTTTCTTTCTTTCTTTCTTTCTTTCTTTCTTTCTTCCAAGATAGCTAGAGACTAAAGCAACACAGCAACCACAACAACGTGCACAAACACATGATGCATGATATCAAATTTTACTGACAAAACAATTGATCAATTCATCGTGAAAATGATCAGAAACATTTATCTGTGATGAAAAATAGTTGCTAGTTGAAGCCTCATTGTGTGGGTAGAAAAGTTATCCTATTGTTTGGCCCCCAGTGAAGATGTTAACAACTGTTGGATGGGTCGCTGTGTTTTGTGAAGAGATTTATGTTCCTCTGAGTAAAAAGGCTACTAATATCTGCAGCTTCCTTCTCTTGTTTGCTGTTGACATTTTGGCTTTGATATCTATATCTGTTAGATGACTGATGAAGAAAAATTGAAAAAATGAATGTGACTTGCTGCTTTATCTGCACGTTAGTAGGCAGATATCAACATTCACCTCATAGACTTCAGCTTCAAACAAACCCTCTCAGGTTCAGAGAGCCCCTTCAAGAATGTGTGCAGATTTGGCCATCACATGCCTCAGATTCTCAATTACATTCGTCTTTCCTGGTCAGCCTGTTTTTGTGGCGTGCAGTAGGGGTCAGAGGTCATTTGCAGTAGGTCATTGTGTGGTCGGACATTATAGGAACTCAAAATAATAGCTCATCCTGAGGGGACCCGAGACCAATTCAGAGAAAGTAAAAACACCAGTGACTGAGAGAAAACCTGAATTAATAACCAACATAAATGTGTGTGTGGATGATGTCATCTGCATACGAAAGGTCACGGCAGTTAAAACAATCAATTGACGTGTCAATTACAGAATCACGTTCTGTTACACAAATACGTAGCCTTGCACTTATGGAGACATGTTTTTGATATTTTTACTGATGACATAATTGACCACATGCACAAACATGTGACATGATGATGGCTGAACTGCACACTTTTCCACGATAGTGTCAGATCAACAGAGGTGTTCTTGTAACGCCACACATACTGCAACATATTCAGTTGTGATGCACAGACGGGATTGTATATCACCAGATCCACGCATGTGAATAAATTACCCAGGTGCTGCCCAAAATAATGTTTTTTTTTAGGTTATAGATCCCAGCTCCCTGCTACACACAGGGTGTCCTGTTCAAGTCTGTTCTAGAAGGCCCCTGAGTTCCAATAGAGGACTATGTTCTTCTGTATCCAGGAGCAAAACTAAGAACTGCTTGTTGCAAACGTGACAGAAGAGCTGAAATCACACTATCCAGAGAAAACTGGATGAAGCTGAGCTCCTGAAAGCTTATTTTAGAAAGCTCCGATTGGAAAATTAAATCAAATCTTTAATAGCTCCAACGTAGGACTTTTATATTCTTCCCAGACTTTGGTTTTTTAATTCTCCCTTTCCCTCTCTTATCTTCACTGCCTCCATTGCTATTTGAATATGAAGGACCCCACAGGGGTGCATCCTGATGCCGAAGTGTGTTGTAGTCGGCTCATCCGCGCAAAAAGAGAAAAAGGCTTGTTCACATTTCAGAGATATTAATTAATATTTTCCTTATTAATGATGTATTATGTCACTCACCCACGCGGCCCATCCACTCTTAATCATTATGTAACTTTACTAGGTTTTCTAAAGAAATCAACCAGCCTATCCTGATATAGCTGCAATCTACACATCACTAATATTCACAATAACAGCTAATAATTGAACTATAAGAAAATGGCTCCAAACACAGCTATCTTCTCAGATGCTGAACTCCCCATAAGTGCTCATTATGCCCACGCAGTGAAGGGAATTTGTAACCATTTACAATCCCTGAAGCCCTCCACAGCTCAGCAGACTGACTGACTAACTATGCAAGCTTTGTTCAGTCTGTGAGTGTGTGTGCTTCTGTCTTAAAACTAGACAGGGGGTCTGCCTCGGTGGTGGCCTATTACGGAAAAAAGGCAGTGGGAGGCTAGGTATACACACACATACACATACACACTCACACACACACTGATCAGAAAGGCTACTGGAGGTAATTGTGTCAGAGATGTCTGATGTAGGAAGCAGGGTGAAGGGGGAGCTGGAAGGAGAGAACAGAGGAGGCAGGGAAGGAGGGGAGGTGGAGAAAGAGGAAGCTGAAGCTAGAGGGGGTACAAGTTAATTGGAGCCAAATGGGCAGCAGATGAATTAAAGTGGTTTGTTTTGTAGCCCGGACAGTAACTCTCTCTCTTTCTCATACGCTTATTCTTCACCACTCCATCCCTGTCTGCTGTTTTCAGTGTATCTCTAAAGAATTATTTGAGTTTTACAGTAAAGTAACGCTAAACATAGAAGCTGAATGCAACACTTTCATATTTGCAGCACTTTTAAAAAAGAAATTAAGGGACAAATTAGAGGGGATCTCACTGTTAAGATGGCAGGTTAGTACCTGGGTATTCCTTCGAAGGACTCATATGTCGTATAAATAGGTTGTCGCTAGGTTGTGCTCAGGCCTTTTGGAAACCAAAAACATCCCTCTTCTCCAGCGGCCTTCGATCCCTACTTTACTCTCCTTCCTCGCCCTGTTCACTATATCTTTCCCCCTGGTTATGTAGCATTTCTACTTGTGGCACGAGGAAGGATCATGCTTTCCCTCCCACAGATCCTCACCTACCCCAGAACAGACGCCACAGAACTTGAGGAGGTGCCATTGCAGTGGTGTTTTGTTTCATTGGACATGCGTCCTGTTGAGCACGTGCGGGACAATCATCATCATCAAGTACAGCATATTAGCTTTTTTCCTTAATACTTTTAAAGTTGGACCTGTTGGCAACCTGTCCACAGTGAACCCCGCCTCACGCCTGAAAGCTGCTGGGATAGGCTCCTACCCCCCACGACCCATCACAGGATGGATGGATGGATTTTTAAAGTCTGTATGGATCTTTTATATCTTTTATAGGAATTGTGTATGTGTGGGTGTTAAATATCCTAATGTGCACACAGTATATTATTTGGCCATGTGACGCACAGTAAACTTGTAGTTAGTGAGGGAACACATGGTAGGAAAATGAAAGCTTGAACTTTAAAACTTTCTGAGGGGGAGATTAATTGAATCTATGTTTTAGGTAAATTAAAGTGGTGCCAATATGTGATTTTCAATGTTATATTAGCACATATATACACAGATTCCACACCTCTTATAAAAGGGATTACAGCAGCAGCTGAAATATTTTGTCTTTCTTTAAATGCCAAAACACTCAACTACGTGTTTCAGATTGTTTTGATAGAAGAATTCCTGAAACATATAGACAAGGATAGGCCGAGAAAAGCAGACGTAGGGGAAAGAAATCGAAGAAAACAAAACATGAACACGTCAGAGTGTAAAATGCAAGCTGGGATAAAGACACACTAAGTCCAAGTAAGGGGTTGTAAAAACAGCCCCGCCAAAGAGGTACTAAAATATTTGACATGGTGGTTTTCCAGTTATGAAATGGGATTTCCTATATAGTCAAGCTGTCAACAGATCACTAAGCAGAGTCTCCATCTTAACTCCCCTTGCATCTCGACTCAACCTGTACAATCGGTGCTTGCTGGAGACCATTTCTAGTACCTCCTCATCAACCAGAAGAAACAGATTTGGTTCAGAGGCCGTTTCTGAGTAATTTATTTGTATGTTTTCACAAGTTTCTACTTATATTTGGCTGCAGTAGAAAACCCCTCAACATGGTAAGAATGTGAGAAATTCTGTTGATCCAATTAGCTGCTGGCCTGCCATGTCAGAGCCAGTCAGAACAGAGAGCGCCATGGGGTCGTTAGAGCCAAACCAGAGGTCATATACTAATTAGCCTGTAGGATTTTAATTCTTGCAGACTCTGTGTGATGAGGAAGAACAGATAACACAGCTGATATGCACACAAGCCAGTAACAGACGTACTTCCTGTTGCACATGACACACACACACACACACACACACACACACACACACACACACACACACACACACACACACACACACACACACACTTAAAGCTGTGAGCGTGCACACACAGCAGGTGAATGCTGTGTGATTCCTGAGAAACACGCACACGCTAATCTAGCTGTTAATGCTTGACTTGATGATCAAGGTGAACAGCAGAGAGCAGTGGTCAAATCAAACAGAACATCTATACAAAATAACCCCACTGTGGCTAAATGAAATATGACAAAACTGTATAGACCTTTTGTAAGTGTGAGTGCATAAGTGTCATATTTACTGATGCTACTAATACAGACTTCACAGCAAGCAAGGGATTGACCACTGGGGCCGTGTCTCCACTTCTACGCTGCTGGTCTATATCTGTTCTCTTTGTACAATTACATGGCCCTCCACATATAAACTTGAATGACATGCACCATCTGTTTAAAGATGAATAAATAACTCATTGTGCCATGGGCAATACAAGCAGCAGTGCAAAACTATTGATTGTTTTTCCATTACACATTAAAATTAGGGCAGCACGGTGGTGCAGTGGTTAGCACTGTGGCATTACAGCAAGAAGGTTCCGGGTTCGGGTCCTGGCTCGGGCACGGGACGCATGTTCTCCCCGTGCCTGTATGGGTTCTCTTTGGTGCTCCGGCTTCCTCCCACAGTCCAAAGACATCAAGATGGGACGAGGCTGATTGATACTCTAAATTGACCGTAGGTGTGACTGTGAGTGTGAATGGTTGTCTGTCTCTATGTGTTGGCCCTGCGATGGACTGGTGACCTGTCCAGGGTGAACCCCACCTCTCGCCCGTAGGTGCTGGGATAGGCTCCAGCCCCCCAACCCTTAATAGAAACAAGCGGAAGAAAATGGATGAAAATGGAAAATTAATCCATCTTTCTGATGAGCACACAACTGAATATAATATAGTTATAGTTGGCATGGCAGGAAATTTTTTAATTTTTTTTTTTGAAAAGCAGTTAGTCCCAAACCCTGTTAGCATGATGCTGTGGTTCTGTTCTCTTAAACTGAATAAAGCAACCGTAGTATGTGTTTATAGGTCTAATTTCTTTTCTAAATCTGGTTTGGACAAATTAGAGAGGATCTCCCTGTTCACAAGATAGCTATTTTGTTCTGGTTTCTAATTTTATATTTTACTGTTAGGGTGGCACAGTGGTGCAGTGGTTAGCGCTGTTGCCTCACGGCAAGAAGGTTCCGTGTTCAGTGTGCCGTCCTATATGTAAACATAATCAGTAAAAAATTTGGAACATAAGAGCAAAAAAACAAAAACAAAAAAAGACAATCAAAACATTTCCTTTACAGTGTCAACATGAACAAGCGTGAGCTCGTTGGGTAAAGTGAATGGGCAGCTTGTCATGTAGTGGAGTGTTTTTATTTTCTTCAGTTTAACGCTCACTTATCTTTTAGTTTTGTGTTACTCTCAACCATCTCCTGTGAGACACATCTGTTGATTAGCTTTTGGCAGTGAGTGATGGTGATAAAAGCATTTTGTTGGAAGTGTATCACCGTTGCGTTGAAAAACTAACAATGAACCTCTTTCAGTAACTTTGTTTGGACCATACTTTCTTCTTAAATGTGTCTCCCCTCAAAGAAAGTCATGGGGGAACCCTTTTTGAGTCGCATTCATGTTGTACAACGCATATGGCTGATACCTGGCAATGTTCTCCTGCTCTGACATGAGCTGTGGCTACATAAAAGCACATTTTACCCCTCTCTGTTTGACATTCCAATTTCATCAAGACAAGTGGAAAATTAAAACTCAGCAGCAACTCGTTCAGAAATTCAGCAATTTGTATGGAACTAATCCTAACTGAAGAAGTAATCCTCATGATTCTGTCCACGGCCAGTATGATCGCCATGGCCAGATACCCCCCCAGAGAAGAGTGAATGTCTTTTAGTGTGTATATGCTTTACTTGGCTAAGTCTTTTCTGAGTTCACCAGGGCCACTTTACTTTTATAGGGAGATCATTAGTGACAGTGCCAGTCTTTTGGCGGCTAGAGTTTCATTTTGAGTGTCTTATGAAACAAAATATATCACATCAGTTCAGCTGTTACAGATGATTTTAGTCCAGTTGTCCCAGTGGGAAAGAAATTGCACATGCTAAGTAAAATAATGAAATCCTCCTGCAGTGGAAGTAGCGTAATAAAACCTCCAAGTATTTTGCTCATTTCAGAACACTGTCTATTGTGCAGCACTTCTACACGGTAATATGGATTAGGAAACCCCTTGTGCACAATTATGTTCTGCGTAGTTTATGAGTAAATCCCGCAGATGTCATTGATTTTGTTTTCATCATCATTTCACACGCAATATCAATTATGACTGAACACCACCAAGACACTTCCCCACTTAAAACCATTACATTCAAGGTCTTCTTTTCCTCAATGTGTCTCGCTTTTTGCATCACTTTCATGGTGTCCTCTGGTTTCTGAGGATGCATGACTGGCTCGCTTCCCCACTGTCTCGAAGAAAAGAGCCAGGACTCTTGAGCCAATTTCCCACAGCCTGATTCTGTATAAAGGATGCAGCTCATGGAGGAAGTCTAATAAGATAATTACTAAAGATTCTTTTTGAACCCTAAATTAAATAAAGCGTAGCGCTATGATACATTAGCAATATTATGAATTAATTGTGGCCTCCTCTCACTCCTGGGAAGACCGAACATGTGAGATGTGAGCATCTAACTCAGTTTTTGTAGAAGGTGTTACTACACAGGAAAGTGTTATGTTTATAGCTAATTCATAACTTTAACGCCTGTTGAGTCCAAATGTGCGCACGTGTCACTGCCTAATGTTTAACAGTAGGGAAAAACATTGAGCGGCAGCCAAGAAACACTTTTCGATTCACTGTGTGTGGTCACATATTTCCCACTGCAGATATGTGTCATAGACATTTATTTCCAGGTCTTGGGCCAGCCAGCAAAGAGACTGAAACACAGAGACCATCAAAGTCCAAGAGGAAACATGAGAATAGAGCTTTGATTTGTTTTAAGGCAATATAGATGTTCATGTGATACGAACATCTACAAAATGAGGTGAATACGAGGTCAGCTCACAATGATGCATCAGGGACATATAAATGGTGCACATTGTCTGGTGAATTATCTGCTGTCTGTTTGATAATGTCATGGATTATACATTTATTCTCACTCCAGGTTGTCAAAAAATAATGATGGCATCAAATTCCGATGGGCAAGGTACCCTTTGGCCTTAATCTTTAAACTATATTATAAATCCAATATGATGAGGCCTTCAAACCAGCTGTCCTGGCTAAATAGTGAGTCAAAGTATTTCAACCTGAACCACAATCTTCCTGAAACATAGCCGCAAGGGTTCAAAACTAAGCACCGTTATGGGTGCGCACGGAAATCCAATCGATAGGTGTTTTCAGATTGTAGCCTTTTTGTTGCTAATGAACCAGCCAGCTCACAAGTGAGTTTGTCTGAGAGCAAAAAGCACTTTCTGCATCGTTTATTTCTCTTTTGGTTAAAAAGCCGCCCCGATGCTATCATGTGACTGCATGGAGCATCCCGTGTTTCTGCAGAATATTTTATCTGAACCAATAAATGCCCAAAGTGCCTTGCGTGTCTTATGTGATGCCAGGGGGCGTGAGAAAGTGATGAAGGATTAGAATGCATTGGGTCTCCAAATGTTCCTCATAAGAGCAAGATACTGCATAATGATTCTGGTCCAAAAAGTTCACAAAACTTTGATATGCTAATGTGCTGCATTTCTCTTTCTATGAATAAGTAGAAATGTAAAAAGAAAAGACTATTAAAAAAAAACCAACATAAAAGGAGACTGATGCAAGGGTGAAAAGATTTAGTTGAATGTGCTGATGTTGACAGATACACGCCACATCGAACATTTTCCCATGCTGGAGAAAAAATCAAGTTGTGGGAGCAAGTTAATGAGCATGGGCACCAATGTGTTCGGTGGCGAGACAGACACGTTGGAGGCTTTTGGAAATGCCAGTGAGACCAGTGAATGCACATCAGCGATGGCATCAGAACATTGCAGGAATGAGAAATTCAGTGTTTCTTTGGCTAACCAAGATAATGCTTAACGACTACTTGAAAACCACTATGGTCGCATTTAAAATACAATCCCTATCCTGGTGGTCCATGGCTTCTACGGTTTAGTTGGACTTCACAAATACTTTATTAGGTACTCCGATGTATTTGCTTTCTAAACTTGTCTTTATTATACCACTTTCATATCATCACTAAGCCATGCTGTGGATGAGCCTCCAATCATCATACAGCTTGCCCTGGCAGGGGGGAATTCCTGGAATTCAGACAGGCAAATATGTTGTTAAAAGGGAGAAACAGAAGCATGAGGGATTGGATGAGGGAGCAGATTGCCTGTGTTGACATCATGACCAAACCTGACCAATGGGTTAGTAACTTCTCCTCAAGTTTGGGGGGGGGGAAGAGATGGAGACTGTGTGTGTGGGTGTTCATGTGTATGAACACAGAACAACAATTAAGCTAATGTCTTGTGCCAATGCCTGCTCAGCATTTTGTTCTTGTATGACAAATTTGTATTTCACTGGTTTGACACAGTAGGCGGTTCCATTCTCATTCACTGGTTAAACCAACACACATAGGGGTCTCTTTTTCTGCTTTCAAGCGATTCCCTCTCTTTCTTGCATCACCATCCATCAATACGCGGTTGCATAAACCGTCTTCAGTCTCAAACTTAAGTTTATCCCGAAGGAAAAAACATTTCCCTCAGTTGAGGGGTTCATTTAGGAGTGTTGCAAGCGTCTCTTTAGTTGTTCCTAAGTGTTTACTGTCACAGCACAGGATTTGTGCACAGCAGTTAGCTTCTCCAAAAAGTTCAAAATAGATAAACAAAAGCCAAACTGGAGAGAAAATGCTTCTGTTGTTCCCACTGAAGAATCTTGTTGTGAAATGAATCCTATTAAATGTAAAAAAAAAAAAGAAAAGAAAAAAGAAATATTAACATATAACTGCTACAGTAGCTGGTGAATTTCAATAAAATGACAGCGCTCATGTTAGATCTTCAAGGTAATCATCAATTACAGGACCTCTAGCACCGCACGATTCATCCTCGGTTGATGGTTGGCATCTGGGTCACTTTTTGATGAGATTTTAATATGGACTGAAAGTCAAATCTGTTCATTAGATTTTTCTTTCTAGATTTCCCCCCCCTTCAAATATCTTGCGGTATTGCACCCTCTTTTTCAATCAAACAATAATTCATTCATTGTCTTATGTTCCACAAATTATTACAATTTTAAGAGACTGCTGGTTGCTTAAAATTTCCTATGGAAAATGATTACTGAAGAAACTCTAGCAAAGCAAAAGGGAATACTTAGGCAGTTAAGGGAATAAAGATCAAAGGATTTTCTCATACGACATTCCAAGGAAAATCTTTTAGAGATTTTATGCTGCTCCAACCAGACACAGATCCTGCCATACCTCAATCAGCAATGCATCCTCTTCAGTCCCCTGTGATGGTTCCGTTCTCTGTCCAAACCTCTACGTGCTTCTGTTTGGCCACATTATTCAAACACAAGATATTTCATTTTGCTGGTATGCAGATGACAAACCAGTCCCCCCCCCCCCGTTTTGAGCTTAGTATCCACAAGAAACTAACTCACCTCAAGCCGCAAGATTTGGAAGTATACTTTTTATACAGCATGCACCACGTTTGACAAATAATTCTTCCTCATTTTGGCCCACCAACTATTCTATTCATAAGCCATATATGTTAGATCACCGAGCGTCGACAAACAAATAAATCAGGTGGTAAAAGCGTCACGGGCGGCACGGTGGTGCAGTGGTCAGCACTGTTGCCTCACAACAAGAAGGATCTTTCTGTGTGAGTCTCCATGTTCTCCCTGTTCCTGTGAGGGTTCTCTCTGGTACTCCGGCTTCCTCCCACAGTCCAAAGACATCAAGAGAGGACGAGGCTGATTGATACTCTAAATTGATTGTAGGTGTGGCTGTGAGTGTGAATGGTTGTCTGTCTCTATGTGTTGGCTTTGCGATGGACTGGAGACCTGTCCAGGGTCCTGTCCTGTCCGCTCGTAGCCACTGGGACTGGCTCCAGCCCCCCCCCCCCCCCGCGACCCTTAACAGGAATAAGCGAAAGAAAATAGACGGATGAATGGTAAAAGCTTCATGAAGCTCCACATCCTGTCTGTACTGACCTGGAAAAATTTTCCATGATTTCATGGCTTCTTGTTTACATTTAGTTTAGAATGCAGCAACAAGGAAAGACAAAGAGAATATACAAAGATAATACACATTTCTCTCACCACTTCAAGTCGACTACATGCCAACCTCTCTCACAGTCCCATGCTCATAGTAAAGTGAGCTCCCTCAATGCTGGTCTGACAGTCTATGCATGTGCAACTCAATCTATACTCCAGTTGAAGGATGAAGTGTACCATAAGGTCATTTGTCAGTTACTATAAAAATCGAGATGAAGGAAAAGCATGTGCGTTTGTAGAGAAGACGGTGACCGCCCAACATCAAGAAGAAAAGCCAAGTCTTTTTTTTTAACTGAGTGAGAAACACGCGATAAAGAAAATATAAGGTGACGGGTGAAAAAGAACGGGACCAGAGAACACAGTGATGATGATCGTCTTCTTCGCCACGCAGAGCTGTAACGTGACCCACTGGGAGATGGTGCAGAATCAAATGCTTGAACTAGAGCATGTGCATCTTTGCATGCTGTCCCGATAGTCAGAGATTTTGAGTGCTGCATGGTTAGGGACTGCAGATACTCACGGACATAGGTAGATGATCATATGTGTCATGCTCGCCAACAGATACAGGCAAGCTGGCTTTTAGTGATAGAATCCTTTAAAAATCCTGAAGCTGTTCAATAATAATTTGAACTGTCTTATCTCTCAGAACTCACCCACACATCACACGGCCAGAGACCAGAGATCCTCTGATGATTGTCGGTCCCCCAGAACCAGGATTAAGTGCAGTCGCACCATTTCTGGCGACCTCAAAGACAGTTTCTGGTGGCAAAATGTCACTTATCTCTTTGCTTTGTTTTCCCATAAGGGGGCGTTTTGCTTGTATTTATATTTGTCTATGTGTGTGTTTGCATGTGTGTGTGGTCTGGGCTCAGTCCGTTGATCAGTCAACAGAGCATACTCCCTTGAGGTTGAGTAAATTAATGAATCAGTTTATAAACTGCCAGAACCTCAAAAACACTGGCATCTTACCATGGGATTAAAAAAGGCACATTGTGAGAGTGTGAGATACATAATATAATTAAATACTCGGCAACAACTGTTGCTGTAAGTCTCGAAAATGTGACAAATAAACACTATGTCATTGTGTCAACCTACCATAATTATCATATAATAACAATAATAACATTGTATCAACATTTACTCACAATCCTGGTTCTATTAAATTCCTTCAAAGACAACAGCATATATGATGTCAGTGGAAATGGTTTAAACACAGATGTAAATTGGTGCAAGTGCAACATATACAACCTACTTGTCAGAAAGCATTAAAGTTCACTCTCAACTGGCAGAAAGTGTTAAAACTGTCTTCTGCAGCTCTCGCTTTGTGTGCGTGTGTGTGTGTGTGTGTGTGTGTGTGTGTGTGTGTGTGTGTGTGTGTGTGAGATATTGCATTGTAGACCATTAGATCTGGATTGGGGCCGTGTCTCAGCTGTAGCTGCAGCCATGAAGCGAGGCAGCCAGGACAGAGACAATGGGAGGGGTAATGGGACAGATTAGACGATGTATTGGGATAATGAGGTAATATTTGGCCTTGTAGCAACACTTGAGGTAAATGTTGTCTTTTATAATTACTCTTTTTAAATGTGTAAAACTTTAAAAGCAATATTGTGGCGCTTTCGTCTTCATCTTCTGGCCGTGACAGGCAACGGTCTGTTCATGTGTTTACATTACGGGCTCCTCCTACATCCCATTGTTCCTATTGTACATTGATGGATAAGTTGTTTGGAGTGTTGAGCATCACACTCAAAAGGACCACTAACAGAATATTGTTAATTTAGTCTAATAATGTTTGGAAAATCTAGAGGAGCATTATTATTAAGTAATTTAGCAACATTCCTGTTTACAGAAGGCTAACTGAATGTAGCTTAGCTGGCGTAACACATACACAAACTCTACATAATGTGAGACTCAGACTTACTTGGTGATGAGGAGTCCAATGACTAGTGAGTGTGTGAACTCGCTTGGTGAGAGCTTTAATATAAGTGACGTTCAATATAAGTGACGTTCATACATATGTAAAAGTGCTCTACTTGAGCTTTATGTCTCCCTCAGTCTTTGCATGCCAAGTTGCGCACATGTGTATGTTTGTGTGTGTGTGTGTGTGTGTGTGTGTGTGTGTGTGGTCTGGGTATTCTCACTTAATCAAGCCAATGTTATTATATAGCGCCAAATCGCAACAAAATGTAATTCATCACATTTTCCAGGCCGAGAATCACACTCTTTCATTTAATTTAGACAAAACCAACATTCCACCATGAAAAAGTACTTTGTGACAGTGGTGATTTTAAACCAGCTGTATGCAGTGACAGAGGCCTGTAATTTCAGATTTACAGTTTTGGATGTGGCAGAGCCCTTAAACCGTAGCAGTTACTTTAGGAGAACAGAGAGGAAGATACCTGCCAGAAAAAAAATTAAGAAATAATCCAGATCAGTATTCATTGTCTTGCTCCCACCCAAGTCTCGTCTGACTAATAAACAGAATGAATGTTCCCATGTGATTTATAATGACGCTCTTTGTTTGACTTGGATATTTCTCTGTTTGGAAACAAATTCATCAACTGATTCAGACCAAAGCGAATAAACTCGAGGTGTGAAAACACCCTTAAATGACCACAGAACGAGACAATGAGGTCCACATCTAAAGGTCACTCTAAAGCTCAATACTGTGTTTCAGTCTCAGGCTGCAGTTCAAGTTTGGAGAAAACAAACTCATTATTTAGGTGCTCGGCATATTAAGTTCCCCTTCGTACATAGCCAGCCTTGCCTTTCCTCTTTTCCCATTTCTATCTCCTACTCAGTTGCTTCTGTTCAATTTTCAAGTTCCATTTTTATACATTTTCTCGTGCTGTCAGAGCACTGAAAGCAGCAACGCGTCGCATCGGGTTACTCTCACAGCATCCCTCAGCCAAGCATTTCCTCACTACATGGAATCAATTCAGAAAGTGTCTCTTATGGGTATTTATTTCTTAGCCACGATCTTGTCAACTGGTTAAATGAAATTTACATTAACAGTTACAGCTCTGGACAGTCTGCACTTGGTCATCACTCATATGAGTGGTTTTATGATTGTGTCATTTGCACACAAAACAATGCAGGGAGGCTACATGTCGTATATGCAAGCGTTCAGTGTCATCACTCACAGATGTTCTGCTCTGCTTTTCTTCATTCTCCTTTGTTGTTTGTGCGAGCAGGATTTTCGTCATTGAATCAGGATATAGGACACAAACACACAACACTGCATTTCTAAAGATGTGAAGTCCATCATCGGTTCACAACACTCTCGAACGCAGCTCAGATCCAAACACGTTCACATGCTTAGTCAGAAAGGCACACGCTTCATCCATCTGGCCTCTGAAAGTGTATTGAAACCACACTCAAGGGCTCTGCTATGATTACCTAATGGTGATGAATTTGTGCAAAAACACACAGAGCCCTCGGAGGGCCACCCCTCACTACTACAATACAAAGACTTAAGCTGGTTCCATACAGTGCAATGGACTGAAACCACACTGTGTATACAACCTACTCAGAGAGAGGGATGAGGAGGAATGTGAGGCAAACTCGACAGAGCGGGAGGTAAAGTGTGCTGGAGAAAAGCACGTGTTTAAGATGTATAATTCAATAGGCACAATAAGCAAATTTAAGACCATTTTACACGTCACATAGCTAAATAATGAAAAGGTGCTTTCACATTGCATTTATGTTGCACATGAAGAGTTATTTATTGTTTTTGAGAGATATTTCCCTGTCCCAGTCCAGTGACTCACAAAGACATCTGATATAATGTTTACCATATTCAATTTTCCATACCTCAGAACGGTCAGGGAAAAAAAACCTCATGAAGTTTGTCAAAGCCATTAGCACAAATGAGCAGAACCTGAATCACTCTAATATAAACTGAACTGATGATTGCACACACACTGTACTCTCTGTTGTGTTGAATACATCCTCATCACTTTTATAAAGTAGGGTAACTTTATTCTCTCTCTCTCTCTCTCTCTCTCTCTCTCTCTCTCTCTCTCTCTGCAGCTCCTCCCTGGTAATTCAATCAGAGGATTACATGTTGCAACATCAGTTTTGGATTTGGACAATTTTCCCCATATCACCATGGAGATGGTTGCTTGATAAACAAAGAAAGAAAAAGTTGGCGTCACCCTTAAATGTCAGAAGAGTACAGCCTCCTTTATTTGCTGTGACTGAATAGGACAGTTGACTTTTGCAACACTAATATTTGTGTGTTTGCATTTCATAGAAAAAGAAACTGGAAAATCTGATGACAATCATTATTCTTTCGACAAATGTAGTAATATGAGATGGCCATACAGATTAATAGATGAAGGGATTACATCCAATATTTCAAAACAAGTTGTTAAGAGTCACACCAACCCCCCCCCCCCCCAACTCAACTCCCCATTTGAAAAATAGCAGCATTAGCTGCTTGTTCAAAAAAGTAAACTGATCTATGTTTGTGTTTTTTCTGAGAAGTGACCTCTTGAGCTTGAGTAAATAGTGACTGTCTACTCCTGGCGGCAAAGGTTGAAGTAGCAGCATGTGATATCTTGTAAGACAACTGAAAGAGGAAGCTGGGGGGTGGATAGTTCAGCATGGGTTTATATTTTGTTATTCATTGGTTGTGAAGTGGGAGGAGCTTTGGGATCATTTTGTGGCAGACAGCTTAACTTTAAGTGTCCATAACTGGACTCACCTTGGCCTCAAAAGTAAAAGTCCAGTGATTTAATAACAAATGACAGATGGCTTTTTAATCATATTGCCATGTTTCTATCTGTCCATGATACCAACTTGACAAGGACTTCCTTCAGCGCTCCTCCACAAGTTCCTCCCCGCCCAAAAAGTAACGGCCCTGCATTGCAGAGCAACGACTGGGCTGATGCTGAGTGTATTGATGGCATAATTGTCCAAACAGTGTCCCTGCGGTCATATTCAACTTGTTCCAACAGGACAGCAGCTGAACAACTGCTGTGTTATCTGCAAGCCTGTTGCTGTTTGAATCGTGAGGAAACACAGGAAGGGCTAAGAACACAGCCCTGTGGTGTGCCTGTGTCATTAAAGAAATAGAGTAGTTCACTCTCAACACCTGTAGGTGGTCCATCAGTGAGTCTAGGATCCAGTCACAGGGCTGTGCTCAGGTCCAGACCTAGGAGGTTACTAATCAGCAGGGGGGCTCCATGCAGTTGACTAGTGAGCTGCACGACAGGAACACCATCATCACGAAGACGTCCTTCCCTTCAAAAGGAGGTGACAGTGTGTATAGAACAGCTGTGTGTTTGGGTTATATCCAAATAATTATTGCCAAGATTTCAATGTGCAATAACAGGGGAAACAGCAAATGTGAGTGCATTTTCAGTATTCAAATATTAAAAATGAATTATAATCTGTCATAACGTCAGCATTCATCAGTATCGTAGCAAGTAACATCTGGGTTTAGTGAGAGTGCTGAGTGAGGATTTCACAAAGGATCTAGGAGACGTTACAAAGATGGAAGGGAGCCGAGCGAGTGACATTATTGATAAGAGATTAGAATGACAGGGTGTTATCAATGATCTGTCACCCTGTTTAATAGCAGCAGAATCTCGCCGTCACTCAACCCCAACATGAGGTAGACCTCAATCAAATCATGTAAATGTGTCATATTTCAATGATCCCAATAATCCCACCACTTATTTCTATTCCAACATGAGTTTTGCATTTCAACTGAACACATTTATCGTTATAACAGTAAATTATCATGTAATAACATGATAATGCAAAAACGTGATACTGCCGTATTATTTCTATGGCGGGACAGCAGTGCACTTCCGTAGATAAAGCACTGTGTATGTATGATGATAAAATGGCTTTGGGTGAATAACATTTTTCGGTCGTAGACTGTTAGCGGCCAACGTAGTCATGAACAAAGCATCCTCCTCAAAGTGCCTCATGAGTGACTGTGTGAAAATACAAATCTGGCGCAGGTTGTTTCAAGACACGATTAAGTATTTTCTAAATATGTACCAAATCATTTTTTAGACTGTTATTGTTAAATCTACTCAAGTGTAATACAATAACTGAAGTCACACAAGTCATGAATCCGCTCCATCTGGTGAAGAAATAGATCAGCTGGTTTAAGTCCCGGAGGAATTCCACCGCAAAAATGAAAAAGTTGGCCTAACGTGAGAAATATAATTTTGGATAAGCACATTTTAAAGACACTCCAAGTTTCCTTGCAGGGCTGGAAAATCCTGATATAAAGGGCATTTTAGGTGAAGTTTTGATGACACAGGCCTGGTCTTCTGATTGGTTGCAGGATACTCACAGGAAATACCAATGCAGTGTGCGTACAGGTGTTGAACTCAGTCTTTTCAAGGGCTCTGACAAGTTACGTGGGTGAAACCAAACACAGATTCATGTTGAATCAATCTGTCAAATTTCAGTACATGAGAGCACATCTGGATGAGAGAATCAAGTAAATGTTTGAGACAGATGTGATGTCAGCCAGCGCACAGTCAGCACAAGTACTGTAGTTACACTTTTCTACTTGATGCAAACAACACAGCAATATTTGTGATGCAAATTTAATGCCGGCCTTGACTTCACATGTAACCTGAGGAAAACACCTGGTTAAACAAAAAATAAATCCAAAAGCTGCGTACCACATGTGGCAAGTCTGGCGCCCCTCAGCAGCTGCAGCTAACGATAGCAGGTCACCTGTAGCCAGTGGATGAAGAATCCAAAATAACAACTTCCTCAATATCTTCAGGTCATTAATTAGTAAATTGGATAAGAGGAGCAAACAGTCACTGTGCATGGTTAAATTTCATGTAGCATTCTTAATAGCATGCTAACTCTTAGCCACTGGCTGTATGGAAGCATGTAAATGAAACAGCAACACGACATTAGATGATTAACGAATTTTGGAAATCAACATTTCTGTTTACTGGGAAAGGAAAGGAAAATGTGATAATGATGACAACTTGGCAGCTTTTATATTATATTTTTTTGGAGTTATTTATAAAATTCAAGCAGTATATGTGTTGGCTTTGCATGTGTGATTGTGTCAGAAGTTCTCAATGCATAACAAAATGTTGAAACTGAGATGTTTTGGACTGGGTTTTAAAAGCTGAAATCATTTTTGTTATTACAGATAAAGAATCCAAAATGTATGTATTGTTGGGTATTGTAGCGAAGTTCTAAGTGAGCTGCTTTGACTTTTATGAAATTAGTGTCTAACCATGACTCGCGTCTCAATACACATGGTGTGGAACCCAATACATGATTGTTTGGCTCTGAGAACTGAGGACTAGTCTCTATGTTGAGACAGTGGAATTCAAGGACTTTAAATCTTCACCACAAATATTCAGCCTGTACTTTTGTCTCCAACAGTCTGTCCTCCTCACCAGTATCAGTAACTGTTACTGTTGTAATCCATTTATGGGAGATATCTTTGATGCCTGATGATTCCTACAGCAGCTACAGAGGAAGTAACATGAGTGAGTTTGTGGTTACAAAGTCACTTCAAAAGAATGGAGAGCATGTAGCCCACCTGTGAGACAGGACAAACAAGCACACACGCATACACTGACACTGACACTCACACACACACACACACACACACACACACACACACACACACACACACACACACACACACACACACAGATTCTAATTTCCTTTATGACTCTTTTTGTCTTAAAGCCTATGTTACAGCATCTCTCCCACTTGTCATTTGACTGTTAGCCAGTTAAAGCTGTAGTTCTCATCAAAGAGCTAATATCCTACACCACACACACACACACACACACACACACACACACACACACACACACACACACACACACACACACACACTGGATAATGGAAACTAGGGCAATGGAAAGCCCCTTTCTCTCCTCTGACTTGACTGCAGAGCTATCGTCCCTGTGCATCAGAGCTCCTCACAGCGGTGCAGTTATGATGATTTCTGGTGCAGTGTGCCTCAGTTTGAAACGGGCCCCAGAGAAATCTGTTATATGCAATGTTATCTGTAATGGACCCCTGTTGACTGCCATCTTTTAAGCTACAATAACACATTGGCAGCATGGTGGAAATTCTCCAACCTCCTTTGGTCATAAGGAGACCTCTGCAGCCTGTTGCTGATGTCTTTTATGTCTTTCCAGCTCAAATATGAACAAAATCTGATTTTTTGAAGAATTCCTCAAGGAGGTGAGAAGAGTTCAAAAATAGACAACAATAGCAGGACACACATTGGTTACATTTGTTTTGTTCTAGAGTGAAAAACAAAGCAGAAATAGTTCAGGTCGATGCTTTTTTCCTTTAAATCATTTGGATCAAGCAAACAGTAGGACAGGTGTTTGCTTGGTACATTTTTGGATGACGTCAGTGACACGAGAACTGTTCAGGAAATGCGATCGAACTAAAGAACCATTGAAATTTTGGAGCAGGACAAATAGTTGCCACTTTCACAAGCGATGTGAGATAGGGCTTTTTCTAAATGTTGAGACACTGAGGTTGGTGACATCCCACAGAAGGTGGGAGAAAGTGTTTAACTCATCATCACAGCCACTATTTCCACTCCTCAGATGCATTTTGCCACATGTAAACGCCAGGTGCTGTACGGAAGGGTTTTTGGCAGTTATGAAAATAAATTAATGAGTACAATGGACTGATTCAAGAACTCCACCAGTCTTTTATAGCGCTTGCACATCCAATGTGTTTGATGGCTAGACCGCAACCACTGTTTTATCAAACGTACCAAACAAATTTTACCCACATTTCTTCAACTCTGCGCGATGATTAAAAGAAAGCCCTCAGGGCAGAACAGATGTTCAGAGACTTGTTACGCTGCTGCCATTTAAGGAAAAAAAAAAATGAAGTGCTACCTTTGCAAACGTTGACTGCCCCATAGATTCCCCTGAAGAGTGAGACCAGGGTATCTTGTAGGGAAACGAAAATAGTTACAGACTTTGAGCAAGAAACAAAAGTCTGACAGTTTCTCAGTTGAATCCCTGAGTAGAAACCAAGAAGTTAGCATCACTATGGCAACCTCTAACTGCAGTTCAATGCCCCCGCTGCCTCAAATCAGCTGATTTGGTTTTACTTAAGTCAGCGGTGTTTACATACATCTTAGTGACATTTCAGGACTACGTCTGCACTCTGAAGAGAACATATGTATATGAATGCTTTAGTCGCATCTCTAGCTTAACTCATTTGTGCAAGCAAGGTACATTAGGACAAAACTGGCAATTCATTCATTATTTTATGAGTGTATCTGCCCTCGAGTGCACATGCTTTTTAATCCTTGCATACGCTCATACTAAACTAATGTTTTGGCAGTGTTTTGTGGTCAGTATTGTTACTTTTAACAGATGTTGAGCAACATAATCACAACAGGAGACTGTAGCAGTTCCATATGTGCCTCCAGCTTAGCTTCGGGCTTCTCTTTGATGGAGACCAGGGTGATAAAAGAAAAGATGATAATCCTTAAATCAACCAGCCACAGAAGACAACTTCCAAGTATAAAGCCCCTGGTTCTTATGGATTTGCCAGTTTCAGTCAAAAGACTAAAAGATGAGG
Organism: Aulostomus chinensis; assembly: GCF_037954235.1. Classification (NCBI taxonomy): domain Eukaryota; kingdom Metazoa; phylum Chordata; class Actinopteri; order Syngnathiformes; family Aulostomidae; genus Aulostomus; species Aulostomus chinensis. The sequence goes on along the minus strand of NC_141330.1, from coordinate 19,874,839 downwards.
AATTAACTGTGTCCATTAAACTTGACTTATTTAAAACACTAGATGAAAACAGCTTCATAAAACCAGCTAGGACACAGGAATAAGACGAAAGCTATATTAAAAAAAAAACAGCTGCAAAATCACACAAATCTTTACTCCTCAACCCAGTTTTCGACAAAAGATTGACAGAACTTTTCCAGTCATGCCTGAGAGCTAAAATATATGTTTTGATTTAATATTATTTTGCACGAATCTGTTAAATGTGTACAATAGTTAAAAATTAAGGATAAGGGCTGGCTTTGTTTTCCACACGGTTCTTTAATCAAATCCTCATCTACAATCCTCTATGAAATGATGAGAAATTATTAATGTGACCTAGAGTCACCTCGGTGATCTCCCTGTTCAAGCATGTGGTCTCAATCAATTCTCTAGCCACCGGCTCTGGCTTGTGTCACTGATAAGCTTGCTAAACTGAACTCTTTATCACAGCGTTTCCTGTGACGTGGTATTAGGGGTACAGGTCGGGAAGTTCCATCCTGCATCAAAAACTCACATTTGTTGTTAGATCAGAAATGCATACTGTAAGTCTATTGATTGACTGACTAAACCTGGTGACGTAAAAGAAACCTCGAATCACAATAAGTGAGTCCTCACAAATGTCTGCAACTGGCTGAACTACTTCATTCATTACCGTCTTTTATCTACCAGACTCTGATTTTTTTTTTTTTTTTAAAGGGGGATATTTTGTGAGAAATCTGGCACACACATCCAACCCACTCTTATGTTATGAAGTCTTACATCTATTTGCTTTCGATCAACCTTGGCGCTCGGCACGTGTTCCGCAGGTCAAGTTAAAATTGAAGCGGCACACCCAGTCAAGGATGCATCATCACGGCGGCCGCTAAGGTTCGGGAGAACAATGCATTTCTACACGGAGCAGGAGAAATGTGCAGCCCTGTACAACTGTCCGTTTCCAAGTCCAACTTTTGACAGAGATGTCGCTCACCGACTTGTTTGGTATATGACACAAAAGTTCAATGGGAAGAAAGTGATTGCAACCAGCTGGACGGAGGCCACGAAAGATCCTGGGGGCGGACATACTGTGACCGCTGTCAATAATATTAGTAGTAGTAATATATAGTAGTTCAATTAAATGGCCTATGAAATGGCTATTACTGTATAGCTCAAGCTGGAAGCCATAAATCAAACTGTATAGAGGAGTAGTTATGGTTCAGTTGCAACTGTGGATTAAAGCTAGTGAATGTACTGTTGACTTGGAGCACTCGGGTTTTGTGAACTGCTAAATCGACTTGTAGGAGGAGAAAATGATGAAACTAGAGACTCAGAGGACCCATGACCTTCTCCAAAGGTGTTCAAATACATTTCCATGACTCTTTAATTCTTCTGATGATCTCAGTGACCCAGGCGCTTACAGTGGAAATGATGAATTCCAGGTTGAAGGTCAGTTACAAAGAAGAGCTTTTATTCAACAGTTTGAATCACTGGTGGGTTAACTGAGGAAACAGGCATTGTTCACACGGCCACATTCACGTAACAGCAATCTTTACCTGTCGGAGTGACGGATGACAGCGCGCAGCACACAGTTCCTGCTAATTGTGTTAAAGCTGCTACTATCTTTATCCTTCACATGGTTTCTTCTAGGTCACTGGAGGGGAAAGTCTCTCCATTCTGTCAGAATCACTTATAGTGTAGATGATACAACTCAGTGACCCACAAGCTGCTCCAATGGGGGGTGTGTGGCGGGGGGGGGGGGGGGGGTCACAGAAGACAAACTGCATTTTGAGAAAAATTAAATTTTCTTAACTGGAGCAGCCCCAAAAGCACTGGACAATAGCAAGAAACCAGAAGAAGAAGCTGTTTAGTATAAATATAAGCCAAATTTAAATTAGCAAAAATAAACTGGGAAGCAATGACCCCCCCCCCATTCTTCATTCCACATAATCTATAACATCAGCCCAGGAGTTTGAAGGAAAACCAGGGTCATTAACATCACAATAGTCCACCATTGTATTATAATATACGGGGCTTTCCAGCTCTACAGGGTTCCTAAATCACACACATGCTGCATCACTCAAATCAATAAAGCTGTTTTTCATTTGGCACATCTTTTTCCTCAGTGGGCTTTACAAAACAGTGTGACAGCTCTGTTTAGCTCAGATCTCTGCTGTTTATGTGACTGTAAATAAAGAGTGCGCTATCACTGGATGGAACAGGTGTCATTCATTACAGGGACTCCTCCGTGTTGATGTATGCTGGGAAGGTTATTCATTACATGAAAACACTACATTATCACCTCCCGTCCGTGTGTCAGGCGGAGACATGTGAGGAAAAACTATGGTTGAAACTCTTGAACTGTAGAATGCTGCATTCAAGCTTCCACAAACATTCATTAAATCCTGGTCTGTTTGTCTGTGTATAGGCGCTTTTTGATCCGGATGGCTCTGAAATATTTTGGACAGAATCTAAAACTCCTGGATATCTTTTACAGTAGGCCTGTTGCTCCAATGATGTTTTAAGATTTCCATGTTTATAAACAGGAAATAAACTTGAAAAACTACAAGAATTTGAACTAAATAATACAACAACAGTTTGTATTCTAAGTTTCATTTCCTTTGGGAGTTTAGATTGCTTGTAAATGTATTCTAGATCCACATCCTGATCCTGGAGTTTTAAGTTTTATTAAAACTATCATAGTCGGTTGTGGGTGACAACTTACATAGACAGAATGCCATTCATATGATTATCATTTGTAGGATATATTTAGAAAGGTCATGAATAATTATTCACAATGTAAAAACCTACAAATATCCAGCAACGCAAGTAATGTGTGCATCTGTACAATAGTTGTGCAGAATGCCCACCAGCTGAAGAGAGGATGCCGGCGTCTGGAGGGTTTTAGCCTCCTTACTTGCATGTTTGCCTCGCCTGCCGTGGCCACGAGTTCAAGGAAATATACAAACCCCTGCAAGCGGAATGTCAAAAATACATTTTCCTGTCAGTGGAACATTAAATATGTTAAGATGAGACGATGCTGTTGTTAAGTTCTGGTTAGGTGATGGCGCAAAAAATAAACAACAATGGCTGAAAATGACTTGACATTTTTCTAAAAACACCTATTATTGTGGCCAGAACCACAATGCCATCGGACCCCTTGCATCTGCCAAAGGCTTATGTGGATAATACATTAATTATAGTCCCTTTCTGTCGTAGGTTTAACTACGAACTCAACTGAGCTGACCCTGATTCTTTGAAAATTTTCCCAGAAGATTAAAGTTCCATATTACAAACTCTAAATCACATGAATCATTTCCAGACACGAGGTGTGTTTTCTATATGCTTTCATTCATAACTCATCCGTACTGCTCTCCTAACTTACCTGCAGTATCAATATCATGTTAGTTGGAGTGTCCTTTGACTCACAAAGCCTTGACTGACAGTGCACCGCTGTTATTATTGTTGCTACTGCCTCTTCCACTGCTCTTGCACTCGGCCCCCTGCAGAGCCACCCTTGGTGATGATGGAAACCATATTGTGGGATCTATTCGGTTAGACAGGGACTTCAAAGACACTTTTAACAAACACGGGCACGCACCACGCAGGCAAGTACAGGAACAGAGTCTCATTACCCAGTCTATGCAAAGGATTACGCAAAAATACTGGGACATTTCTCAACATTCTTGGTGGAGGGGTTCTGTACGGGTCATTCCATAGACGTGACTCAAGGTCAAAGTTAAAAACATCCCGAAACATTCCCTCAAAAACTTCACATGGATCTTGTGTAATAGATACGCACACATTTAGTAGCTTTTAAAGAAAATTCAATTTTTCAAAGGACCTGTGAAAGATCAGCAAGATCCTCTCATTGATGTGAATTCATAGTTTAATAAAATTTTACTTTGCAGGATTTTGCACAATTGTTTAAAACTTAGAATTTTTTTTCCTTCGCCCAAAAGATTGTTGCTTGTATGAAACATCATCACCTTTAAAAACAAGGGTCACATTTCTTTCTTTATTTTTTAATGTGTACTTCTCGATTCGTTTGCGATTTTAATGAGCCTCATCATTATTCTGTAGTAGCTGGTCGGGACACAAATACCCAAAAAGTGTTGTTGTTGTTTTTTTTGCCTTTCAAATACTCACAAAGATATTTTTGGCTTCCACCATCACTTCTTTGTGACTGCAGAATGCAGAGAATCAGTCACGTTCATCTAGCTTGAAGCTAATGGCAAATGACAGCGAACAAGATAAAAACTGACTAGTATGTTCATCCATGTCTCCCTTATCCGGCTGTATGCACGTTCATCCACGAAAACTTTGTTTTAAGCTAAAAACAAACTATCACTTTGTGATTTCAGTACTTGTTATGTACTTATGTACTTATGTACTGTACTTGTCATACTTTATGTACTGTACTTGTCATACTTTATGTATGCTCTTGTTCCCCAGAGCACCAAGTACAAGCTGATCAACTCCCTTTTGCCCATTTATGACAAAACGTAGAACCAGACGTCTTTACTTTAGCTCAAATCAAAGCGTTTTACTGAGGATAACGAAGCCATCCAGACCCCACCCCCACCTTGTCATGGTGACCAGAATAATGGTAAATCACCGCAGAATTTATGAAGAAGGGGAATGAGGGAACAGAATCACGACAACGCAAATTTAAACCAGTTCCATGTATCAAACTCCATTAAGAAAACCAAACTTTTCAGGCTATTTGCTTGTCCTCAGGTGGACAGACCCAATTCATGTTTGGTTCGTATCTGTTTAATTTATTTGATTATTTGTGCACGACTATGATGCTACACACTCGTCCTTTAAGAGGGACATTTTCACATCTGTGTGTTTGTCGAATGTGAAAATTCTCATCAAAATCCAATGGTTTTTGTTTTTTAAGTGTTCATATTACTGTATGTGTTCATACGCTCAAAGGCCAACATAGGCACATGATATCTGTTCCAAAGCTTTGAATACTTAGGACAGCATCCAATATCGTGTCTGTAGAGTGCCACAGAATTCACAGCAGGCCGAGCCCTTTCAGGGTCACGCACACATATCCATAGGCTACATCGCTTGTAAAGAGAAGTAGCGGGTAGCAGGGAGGAAATCACTTCCCTGTGTAGAGAAACTTAACTGTTAACGTTTATCAGAGAGTTGATTCAAACCCTTATGTCATCTCCTCTGTCCTCTCCTTAATCTTTATCTGTGTGTAATCCAAATGCCATAACTCATATGTCAGACATTAATGTAAACCTTTTCCTTTATAACCCCTGCGTCATACATACACTTTCTTTGGCAGGCACGTGAGTTCATATGATCTAAAGTGCTACTAATCTAATTTTCTCATAGCTGCCCACAAACAGACACACACTCTCTCTCTCACACACACACACACACACACACACACACACACACACACACACACACACACACACACACACACACACACGCACCCACTCACCTCTTCTTTGTGATGCCGACGCTGAGAAGACAGGAAGTTTGGATGTAAACCAAAGCAGGAATATGGGTCACATCTCAGAATGAGGTCACCCTATACTTTCACTCGCTCTGGTTGTGAGAGGGTGGACGCCGCAGGAAATACTGCAGGTAAACATTGTGTTTGCTGATCAAACGAGCTGTTCATACGCAGAATGTAAATGTAAGAAGCCAGATACACTGTGTGAGAGTGTTTTTGCTTATGCTGCGACAACCACAAAACGACTTTGTTTTAGTCCTTGCAATATTTACTAGGTTTCTTGAGGTATGGTCGAGGTTGACTTAAACATGATGTGTTATTGGACAGTATTGGCTGTTGCTATAAGAAATTCTTGATTTTATGAATGAGCTCTTGACACCTAGCCTGGTCTCAGTTAAATATTTCAGCATGTCATCCATCAATGATGTGTCCTATCAGGATAGGACCATCCCATCACAGCAGTTGCACAAGCACATCTGTGCTTCTAGGAACATTGATTATGTGGTTGATTTGACACCCAATATACTATATGTTGTTGACTGACTGGAAGGAAATGCAAAATGAAGAGGAAAGAGGCTCTTCTCTCTAATTCAATTAATCTGGAAGAAGATGAAGCTCTGAAAGATGACGTGTGGATACAATTAGACAAAAAACACAGGATCCAAACACTTTGGCTTCAACACATGCACTTTACATGCATATTGACGCACATCAGACTTCATGAAATTAGTTCAGATGTGCTCACGGCAGTGTTGACATGTGCAGTGACTCAACGGAGTGTTTCTCTTCTCATTCGTGAATATATTTTTATGCGGTTTTACAGATTTTCAACTATTCATTATTACATCGCTGAAGCCGTCCACAAGCCTGGGCCTGCAAGCCATCTCAGAACCAAAAATCCCCAAATCAATAAAAACCTGTTTGGGATTTATTATGTGCAAGTGCGAGGGCTGGAGCTGGGCTGACAGAAAAAAAGAGACCACAATTAAGTATGAGCAGGTTCCAAGCCTTGCACAAGTTGAACCCAGCGCTCAAAAGACACGATGCAAGTTGGACCATGTGCTTGATTTGCAAAGAGACTCATAAGGGCATCAGAAACAACTAAACCTTGTTTCATGTTAATGCGGCCAATTTTCACCAAAAGTCACCAAGATACTCAACACTTCCTGTTTTGTTTGTTTGGAATCCAATATTAGTTGATAACTGTGGATCCATTCATCCATCCATTGTCTTCCGCGTGTTCCTATTAAGGGTCATGGGGGGGCTGGAGCCTATCCCAGCGTCAACGGGCGAGAGGCAGGGTTCACCCTGGACAGGTCACCAGTCCATCACAGTGCCAACACATAGAGACAAACAACCATTCACACTCACAGTCACACCTACGGTCAATTTAGAGTATCAATCAGCCTTGTCCCCTCTTGATGTCTTTGGACTGTGGGAGGAAGCTGGAGTACCAGAGAGAACCCACACAGGAACAGGGAGAACATGCAGACTCACACAGAAAGATCCGTACCTGAGCTGGAATTCGAACCTGGAACCTTCTTGCTGTGAGGCTACAGTCCTGACCACTGTGCCTCCGTGCAGCCCCTTATCAAATCCATGGTACAATATTTATTACGATTTGAAATAAAAAGACAAATAAATGCTTGAGGCATTTAACAAAAATATGGCTATTAAAATATATGCCATAGGCTGATTTAGGCTTAACAATGGTTTAACATAAAATATTACAAGTGCTGCATTCACAGTTACAGAATAAAGGAACACTGACAGAGTACCAGAGACCTAAAAGTCCCTTTTATAAAACAAATAATTGCACCAGCTGGATTGTGTGAGCACCAAGTCACAGGATCACCAAGGATTTCATACTCTGGTTCCAGCGTGTTTAGTAACCTAAAACCTTCCTTGGCTGTCATTGCATCTTCGCAAATCTTTTCTGGGTGATATTTTGCTGTGTATGTCAGCAGATTCTAACAGTGTCTGCCTATGTAGATTTTTGCCTGTCTGTCACCTTTTTCCCCCTCTCATTTCTTCACACTTAAACCAAAATGCTTCCACGCACCTGATTTAAAACTCACTTGAACATCTGCTGCTTCAAACCTTTGCCGCCCTCTCCTTCAGCACTCACAGGGTCCATCTTCTTTTTGTTTTCTAGCAGGTGGCAACCAGCATCAAGGTTCAATTCTGCAACCTGCTACGTTGGCGTCCGCCATTTTTGCTCTACTACTAAAAGCAGAGCGCAAAGGATGATGGGTACTCGAGGGCTGATGGTAACTGTAGTTCCCACTTCACTCCGCTTTGTTCCGCCTGTAGAAGAAAAAAAGAACTACGTTTTTTGGCCAAAAACACAAACAAACTCTTTTGTACATCCTGTTGGAACATTTTTACCTTCCCAAAATGAAAATAGCTTCAACAGCGATTTTCAGCAAATATATATTTCTTAGCACTGTTTTTCATAGTTTATTATTAAGACAGCATTTATCTGTTTATCTATATCTGGCAGGCATAATTTGGGCTGCAGGCCACCCTTTGGGCAACCCGTTTCCACAGCATGCAAGAAATTGATTTCAAGCTGATAAAATAAATATGATAAATGGCCCAAAAGGTTGACATGTTCCTTTACGTGATGCATATAAAACTAACTTGATGACTGTTTAAATTATATTAAATGTGAATATATTTTCAAAGGCGAGAGAGTCATCACGTCTGTCTCATATACAGGTATGTGCTCAGCATATCTCAATAGGTGGCCTCAGGAGTCAGGCTGTGTTCATGAAAGGGGAGAACACGTTCCGTCCTGTTGTTTGCTAATTGTCTGTTGACACTAATTTTGTCAATGCTTAGACACACTTGTTTGTTTGTAGAGGCGGACTCTAGGTGCTGATGAAAACACAAATTGTACGTTGAAAATAAGTCAAGTCAGTTTTATTGGTTTTGCGCCAAATCACAACAAAAGTTATCTCATGACACTTTACAGGTAGAGCAGGTCCAGTACCACACTCCGTCAATTAATTTACCCCCAACAATTCTCCATCAGCAGCACATCCTGCAACAGCGGCGACGAAAACCTTCCTTTTAACAGGCAGGAACGTCGAGCAGACCCAGGCTCAATGGGGACGGCCTTCTGCTTTGACCGGTTGGAGGAAAGTGAGCAGGAGAGCAGGGCAGAGACAAAGACAGATAATGGAAGAAGACAGATATGCAGAAGGAAAGAGTGGGACAGAGGTAAAGAGAGAGTGAAAGGGAAGAGACTGATGGACAGACGGGGACGTGAGCAGGTGGAGCTATGGGTGGCAGCTTGAGCCTGTTCAGGTCTGCAGCCTCCTCCAGCAGCACCCGGGATCTGGGATGAGGGGAGCCCGAAGGCTCCGGAGAAGAAGACGAGTTAGTAACACGTATGAGTATGATTTATGTATGACACATATAGGAGAACAGAGAGAAATAAATCAACATGCTTTTACCACTTCACATGCCTGAGTACGTGCATGTTTTTAGATATGGGTGAATGTATGGATTGATCCCTTTCTTATTGCAAGTAGACAAAAGGAACCAGGCTAAACAAACAGACTTTTATAAGAAGAATGGGTGGTTATTATTTTATCTTATGAGCTGGTTTGTAGTATTTCTAACTCAATGCTGACAGAACAGTAAAGGGGCTCTGCTTGAACGCAGGTGGGTTGAATTTGTGTCTAAGACGACAAAATTCAATAAATGTGTGATAAATATTTTCATTGAAGCTGAATCATGATAAAGTAAACTAGAGTTTATCAACAATAACACACTATGAATGACTGATTGTCGTGTGTGGAGACCTTGCTCAGCATAGTTATTGAAATGATTGATTAGACTGTAGTCCCCTATTTCAGTCTCTCTCCTGAAAAGTCTCCTCATGTTGATGGACTGAATGCCCCCCTCACTCACTGACCAAACATGTTGCTGGTCATCCTTCTCCACTGAGAGACCCTACCTTGACGATTGGTGAAGTCCTCCACAGCAGCAGCTCTGCCTACAAAGGGTGTCCTAGGTGAAGGCTACTTTGGAATAGAGGCAAAGAGCCTAAACCTGAAAAAAGGACATGGCGGCTGTTAAAATCCTGGAGAGGGATTTGAATATTAAATTCTAAGATGCTGATCCGGGGATGTACATGATGAAAATCATCAGTGCCCCGGATCCAGAAAGGTCCAATGTGATCAAGTGTTTTGAGCAGTTTGACTATAAGGAATAAGAGTTGCTTTGATAGTGTGGAACAAACAGGACGTCTGTCTCTCGTGGAAATCTGTCACACTGGCCAGCAGCTATTTGTGGCATTGGATGGCCTGAGGTGTAGGCTCCTTGAAGGGGATATGGAACTTGACGACATAATTTTTGTCGGTGAGAACCATCCCATGTGGCTGACTATGGACTGGCTAAAATAACCTCTAATATCAAGGCAGGTCTGCAGCTCCTTGGTTCTTAAAAACCAGAGGCTGCCCTCAGTCTCCCCTTCATAGAGGCTGTAGATGTCTGAGGGCTCAGCTGTTCCTTGCCTTTTTGAGGAAGACCCTAAAGCTGGGGACAGATGGAGACTTATGTCTCCAAAATAATACTCTACAACCAACAATGTTAAAAGTTAAGAAGTGATACAGCTGCACAGATCCTCCTCTCAGGTCTCTTGATGAACAATTCAATTAGAGACAGGCAAGGTAGAAGAGAGGGGGGACTCTCTGGATCTACTCTAGGAGCTGCTGATGGGGATCAGAGAATCTTGACCCATCAACCTCTGCAGCACCCATTCTTTATCAGGGACCCCACCAAGACAAACCTGACAACACCCCCTTCAAAAATGTGAGGCAACAGAAGGGACCTCAGGGAACGTTGACACATTTGCTGCCTGTGGACTTCAACTCAAAACAGCTGTCTCCATGGGAGAGGAAGCCAATGAAAACCTCATCAGTGGACCTGAAGCCTCTTAAAATGAAGAGACCTTGTGTCTCCTCAGAGGCTGCTTCTCTTGGCTCCACGAGGAAAGTATGGATGCAGATCTGCAAGTTCTTTACTCATATCAACTCCGCTTTGTTCAGTTGCATCAAGTGGACGACTTAGTTTTTAACTTGTGTGTCAGGTTTTACTTGTTTGTTATTTCGGAATACAACTGCCTAAATCAAATTTGGCTATCTTCATTTGTTCTTCCTGAACAATAAAGAACTTCTAAACTAAAATACAGCGCTTGTGGGGACTTTTACATTACATTATTTGCCATTAAGTTGCAGTACCATGAACAATTGTTTTGTTTACTGTGTCTACAGTGTACCATGAGATATTTATAAACTGACAAACCAAGTCCCATCAACCAAAGAGAGCACTTATGCGTAGATGTTTGAAGCAGTAAAAAAGTAACAGACAAACAAAAAAACCTTAAAATTCTCTAGACATTTTAACCCAGACATGGTGTTGAGGCTAGACTGTAACATGGGGAGTTCTGACACTGCCTGTTTCTAACTTATTCCCTATTTTTTCTATTTGAGAGGGAGTAGGATCCTGACATACAAAAACTTCCTTAGGGACAATTAATTAAAAATGATCGATTGACTTTTACCACAAAACTGACAAGGAAGTGGAGTAGTAGGTTTTGAAAAGTGAGACCCATTGTGACAGACAGTAAGGACAGGAGCAGCCATGGGCAGCTGTAGTGATGGCTAACAGCAAACAGCTAACAGCTGGTTGCTCCTCAGTTTGCGCCTGCCTGAAAATATCAAATGATGGGCAGCTGCTGCTTCAACAGGAGCAGACCAGGCACAACGAGTAAAACCTGAAAAGTCTGCTTTCAGTGAACTTCATCCATTGGTTTTACATTAGCAATATGCACTAGCTACTAGGGGTGTAACGATTCATCTATTATCTCGATGTATCGATTTATATTCCTATGAACGACTACATTGATCCATGTTCGGCAAGTTGGCCTTCTAGACAACATATATCGATCTAACATTGTTTTAAAATGTTATCAATCGATTGTATTGGTACGAGAAAATAACACACTAGATTTAAGCACGGCAGAAGTTATATTATGTGTTTATTAGTACTTTTAATGATAATGACATTTAACGTCACTGGATTTGGTCTGTCTGTTGGTGACGTCATCGGCATGCGCCAGCAGCAGCGCGAATTTAGGAACAACAAAATGTAGCAAGGTGGATGACAAAGGAGAAGCCAGTGAGCGAGAAATTATCAAGCCTTAATTGCAGTCCAGTGTGTGGAAACACTGGCTTTTGCAAAGATGGAGCTGCTCTAAATAGGTCGCTTGCTGATTGTAGGAAATGTAAAAGCAAAAGTAGCAGGGAATCCTAATGTTAAATCAAGCTGAAGAGATCTTGGTTGCACTTTAATTTTGATATTAAATATTGAATTCATTTTATGTTGAAGAACAAAAGCAGAAGTAGAAGTTAAACCTACTGTTGAAATGTTGTTTTTACTTCCAGTACTTTTATTGAAAAATGTATTTATGAGAGTAGAAAAGGTTTAACCTCCTGTTAATTCAACCTGGTGTTGGTTGCACTAAATTTAGGCAAGGCAAGGCAACGCAAGGCAATTTTATTTGTATTGCCCATTTTCACAAACAGTTTGTCTCAAAGGGCTTGACATGGCATCATAACAACATCCTCTGCCCTTAGACCCTCACATGGACTGAGGAAAAACTCCATAGAAAACCCTTTTAACAGGGAAAAATCTGAGAAACCTCAGGGTGAACAACAGAGGAGGGATCCCTCACCCAGGACGGACAGACGTGCAGTAGATGTTGCTACAGACAAGAAAACAGTTTATAACACAAAATGTGGGAAACATGGAAATGATATTAACAGCTGAAGAAGGAAGCTTCTGGTAGGCAAGGGAGGCAGGGAGAGCAAGCCAGCTTGATGGGGGACTGGATGGCAGACTGGTTCATGGAAGGGCAGTGCAGGCGGCAGTTGGTGCAGAGAGATGGAGCTCTGATGGATCTATGGAAACACAGAGAGACTGCAAGACACCAAGGCCAAACTACAAAGTGCAACAGGTAATGATAATGACAGTTCCAAAATGTGTGGATAGGAGAGGAGAGGAGAGGAGAGGAGAGGAGAGGAGAGGGCTCCATGTAACCAATGTGTCCCCCAGCAGTCTAAGCCTATAGCAGCATAACTATAAAATAAAATGGTTCAGAGCTGCCTGAACTCAGTCCTAACTGAAAGCTCTGTTATAGAGGATGGTCTTAAGCCTAGACTTAAATGTAGTTAGAGTGTCTGCCTCTCTGACCCATGGAGAGAGCTGGTTCCACAGTAGAGGAGCCTGGTAACTGAAGGCTCTACCTCCCAGTCTGTTTTTAGAGATACTGGGAGTCACTAACAGACCAGCGTTCTGGGAGCGGAGTGCTCTGGTAGGACAATAGGGACTAATGAGTTAGGATGCAGCTTTATCATTGAGAGCCGTATAAGTCAGCAGAAGGATTTTGAAGTCAATTCTAGATCCTATTGGAAGCCAGTGGAGAGAAGCTAAAGTGGGAGAGATGTGTTCTCTCTTCTTAACTCCTGTCAAAACCCTCGCTGCAGCGTTCTGGACCAGCTGGAGAATCTTTAAAGAATTTTTGGGACAGCCTGACAGGAGAGAGTTGCAGTAGTCCAGCCTAGAAGTGATAAATGCATGCACCAGTTTCTCAGCATCACTCTGGGAAAGGATTGTCCTGATCTTAGCGAAACTGCGCAGATGGAAGAAGGCGGTCCTAGTCACATGCTTTATGTGGGAGCTGATGGAAAGGTCCTGGTCAAAAATGACTCCAAGGTTCCTTGCAGTTGTACTCGGGGTCAGGGTGATGCCATCTAGAGTAGCGATCTGATTAGAGAGCGTGTCCCTGAGGTGTTTTAGTCCAAAGATGTCCTCAGTTTTATCTGAATTCAGTAGTAAGAAGTTAGAAGACATCCAGGATTTAATGTCTTTCAGACAGTCTTGCAGATCAGTAAACTGGCTTGTGTCGTCTGGCTCCATCGACAAGTAGAGTTGTGTGTCATCCGCATAACAGTGAAAGTTGATTGAGTGCTTCCAGATTATGTCACCTAATGGGAGCATGTAAAGAATGAAGAGAATTGGACCTAAAACTGAACCCTGTGGAACACCATATGTAACTCTGCTATACTCTGAATGGTTATTATTAACATTAACAAACAGAAACCTGTCAGACAAGTATGACTTAAACCATTTTAGGGCAGGTCCTTTAATCCCAATTGCATGGTCTAGTCTCTGTAGCAGGATGCTGTGGTCGATGGTGTCAAATGCAGCGCTGAGGTCCAAAAGTACAAGTACAGAGACAAGACCTCTGTCTGAAGCTGTAAGAAGATCATTAGAGACTTTGACCAGTGCTGTTTCAGAGCTATGGTGTTCTCTGAATCCAGATTGGAAGGCTTCAAAGAGCTCGTTGCTGTGCAGATGTTCATGAAGCTGCTCCAGGAGAACCTTCTCAAGGATCTTGGAGATGTAGGGGAGGTTGGATATTGGCCTATAGATGGCTAATACATCTGGGTCAAGAGAAGGTTTTTTAAGTAAAATAGAATAAAATGTGAATGCATTTGCCATTAATTGTTGTTTATGTGTTGTTTGTTTATATCCATAATTAATTTATGCCTGATTACCTTACAAGAAACAACTGGAATCTAGGAAACTTCACCTGGACAGTCCAGTATCCAGGTATTTATTTCACAGTCACACTGGTAGAATTTTTGGCTTTAAAGTTACTGAAATCATTTCAAGTTACTGAATCGTCTCAGATCGTACTGTTCTAAATGAGCCAATATCATCCTTGAACCATATTGGTAAACACAAATCGTGATATGAATCAAATAGTTGTTAAAACAAATCGTTACACCCCGACTAGCTAACTAACTAACTAGTGAGTAGCTTGTGGCAGTGGCTCTCTCCACCGGGCTTGTTTATTGTTTCGGTTTATTGCCAGGTCCTGATGGAATCAGCTCCAGGCTCTTGAAGTCCTGTGCAGACCAGCTGTGTGAGATAGCTGAACACATGCTCAACCTGAGCCTGGAGCTGGGGGTAGTGCCACATCTGTGGAAAACATCCTGTGTGGTTCCTGTGCCCAGGACACCGCATTCCAAGGACCACAGCAGCTACAGACCAGTGATGAAGAACCTGGAGAGGCTGGTCCTCGGACATCTCCGCCTCCTTGTGTGCTCATCCACGGACCCGCCTACCAGCATGGCATTGGGGTAGATGATGCCATGATCTTCCTCCTTCATCGAGCCCCGTCTGACCTGGAGAAGCCTGGGAGCACTGTGAGAATCATGTTTTTTGACGACTCCAGTGCTTTCAATACCATTCAGCTGGTGCTCCTGAAGGATAAGCTGGAGCATACAGGAGTGGACCATCACCTCACATCCTGGATATTGGACGACCTCACAAACCGCCCGCAGTATGTGAGGTCCAGGGACTGTGTTTCATACACAGTTGTCTGCAGCACGGGGGCCCCACAGGGAACGGTCCTGATTCTGTTCTTCTTCACCTTCTCCACTGCAGACTTCTCCCACCACACACCCACCTGTCACCTCCAGAAGTTCTCTGAATGACCAAGGACTTCGTAGACTGGTCCCTGAGGAACCACCTCCAGATCAATGCGGGGAAAACCAAGGAGCTGGTGGTGGATTTCTGTAGGTGGACGGAGTCCCACCCAACGTTGGTGAACATCCAGGTAATGGACATTGAGATGGT
This sequence comes from Aulostomus chinensis, assembly GCF_037954235.1. Taxonomy (NCBI): domain Eukaryota; kingdom Metazoa; phylum Chordata; class Actinopteri; order Syngnathiformes; family Aulostomidae; genus Aulostomus; species Aulostomus chinensis. The sequence continues at coordinate 19,859,643 of NC_141330.1, read as the reverse complement.
GACATCTTATAAGTACCTGAGTGTTCACCTGAACAACAAACTGGACTGGTCAGACAACACCACTGCATCTACAGGAAGGGTCAGAGCAGGCTCTACCTGCTCAGGAGGCTGAGGTCCTTTTGGAGTGCGGCGAGCACTCTTGATGACCTTCTATGATATGGTGGTGACATCAGCCATCTTTTATGGGGTGGCGTGTTGGGGCAGCAGCATAGCAGCTGCAGACAAGAGGAGACTGGACAAATTGATTAAGAAGGCTAGCTCTGTTCTGGGATGCACCCTGGACCTGGTGGACGTGGTGGGAGAGAGGAGAATGATGGCCAAGCTGTCATCTCTGTTGAGCACTGACTCCCACCCCATTCACAAAACCCTGACAGCACTGGAGAGCTCCTTCAGTGACAGGCTCCTTCACCCACAGTGTGTGAAGGAGAGGTTCTGCAGGTCCTTCCTACCTGCAGCTGTCAGACTATACAACCAGCACTGCTCCCAGTAACCACCCCTACCAGACCCTGGACAATCTTTTGTGTGCAATATTTAAAACTTTGCTGTGCAAAAATTAACACTGTACTGTGCAATAGCCTTAACTTGTGCTGCTACTATTTATTGTAGTAGATTGTAGTTTATTATGGTGTATTATAGTTTATTGTAGTTTATTATTGTGCATTATAGTTTTATTGTAGTTTATTATAGTTTCTGCTATTTATTGCTCTTGTACTTTTCTGCTGCTACTTCTCTGTTTCTGCTGCTGTAACAGTGCCAATTTCCCCACTGAGTGACGAATAAAGGTTTATCTTATATCTTGTTTTGTCATGTTATGTCAAAGCAGTTGATGATGAAAGAACAAGAAACAAAAGGTAGAATTATAAGTGTGACTGCTCTGAATTCTCATTGAATCCCTGAAATGTCTCACTTTCAAACTAACTTCATGTCCTCACAGTGGCAAGTGGTGTGGATCTTCTCGGCTCCAACTGCAGCCAGAACCACTGCGCGGGGAGACTGCCCGCCAGAGAGCTTTGAGACCTTTGGTTGCCCCCCACTGCTCGTTCAGGACATGAACTGGGGAATGGGGCAGGCCTCTGAAGCTGTTATTCCTGCACACTCTGTTAATTGGGATAGTTCTTTTTTTTATTATTTATTCATTTTCTATTAAAATTTCTTCTCGCCTTTTCAAATGGCACCTTTAATAAGATGACAATATGAATAGACCTTCAAATTTTTGGTGCCCTTGTGGAGCTGAAGGTGATTATGAGGTTGATTCAAATAGCAACTGCATACAGTAGATATGATTAAGACTCAATTTATTACAGAAGAAACTGGCGTTATGGGTTTAAAGCTCTCTCAGAAGCAGATACGTACCCCTAATTTGATTTCTCTTGCTCACCTTTTCCGTATCATCGCTGTAGGAAATATGATGTGAGTAAAGAGGAAACTTGCATTCACTGGTACATTTTCAAACGTCCATCACTGGCAAACTTCTGGCTTATCGTCTGAGGTGTGGCTTCATACCATTTGACAGTGATTTGACCAGGCTGTGCAACCCAATCATGTCTTCCCACATCAGACACTTGCAACACTTCAGACTAAATATTTTTAATGAGTCTCTCATGACTCATCCTTTTGATTTCTCCACTCTGGCAGGATAACCAGAACATCAGGCTTTGACCTTGAAAATAAAACAGTTCTTCTTTGTAAAAAAAAAAAAAAAAAGCAACAAAAAACTGTTGAGATGTAAATGAAATTGATTAAATAAAAAGGGGAAAACCTTACAGACAAAAAATGGAAAGGAAACTCATGAATTCATTTAAAATTAGGCCCATAATTGATTTTTTTTTAACGGTACAGTTATTGAGATATTTCTGCTAGCCTTTCCTACTTTTACAAAACCAAATTAATAATAGGAGGGAAATTGAAAGCTGCAGCTTGAACACTCACACACTTACACACTTGAACACACACTCTTGAACACCTTTGATATACTGGTGTAGTTTTTTAGCCCTCACTGAATATACCCCAAATTATTGTTGAATTTCACTTCCTTTCTTCAGAATCTTTTTAAAAAGCTGTAACATGAGACAAAAAACAGCAGCCACAAAGACAGTGTGAGTCAGAGGTGGGCAGACAGTCTGCCAAGCAGCCAGCCATGTGGTCTTCCATCCATCCAGACAGACAACATACCCTGTTGCTGCTAATCCAGCAGGTGAAAGAGGTCAGTCAGTGGCCCAGTCCAGCTAACATGTGCTTCAGAGTCTCTGCTTAAGAGAAAAGAGCATCTGGAGGCTGAATGAGCATCAGACGGTACAATGTTGTGACACTGGTCCACGTTGTCTGTCTGAGGATCTGTCTTTTGTTGTGGCTAAAAAGACCACTTTCTATTCACTTCACTGAAACTTTCAGAAAAACAATTTGGTTCCGGACATGCAGAATTTCACACATTCACCTCCGTCTAGCTCAGTGCCCATAAAAACAGCTTTTCGAGGGTGTGCCTGTGTGACCTGAGCATACATTTGTTCTCAAAGCAAGTTGTGAAAGTAAATAACTTTAAGCAATTAACTTCTAAAGGGCTTCGTGTGTTATAGCAACAGCGGGAGTCACATCAAGCAACAGATGCTGATCGCTGGAAGCTAAAGCCCAAGTGTTTGGCAGCTGAAGAACCTCGATACTTAATGGAGCGGGTATCCTTTTAGGGTTTACAGTTGGAGAGGTTTTGACTCCTACCTCAAATATTGACAGTATGTGTCTACTCAAGAAAAACACCTGTGTGGTGTCTACAAGGGCCTCAGGGGCCACAAAAGCCCTTTGAAATAAAGGAAACATACACATGCATGGACAAAAATATATACAGTACAGACCATAACTCAGTGCTAAACCTAACACGAAGGAAAGGTCTTCAAAAGTTTTGTGCTGTCCTGCTGGGAACCTTACAACTACAGTTGATGTAGAGACGTACACATGTGACACATTATATTCACTTAGGCGTTGCCTTTCAGAAAAGACTTTAATGAATAAAACAGGAAATGTTCTTGTACAAGCATTATGGCTGTTATAACCTTCAAAAACCACATTGAAACATTTCCTCTGAAATAACACACAGGGTCAAAACAATTCCATTTTTTCCCCTGTAATGTCCTCAAAAGGATTAAAAAAATGAGAGGTATCATTTTTTTAAAGCTATATTTATTTAATAATTACATGATCCGCATACATTCACAATAGAAAATAAACTGGAATAATACAAATCCAGTGTAAAACCTGAATTAGAATCACTGCAGAACTCTTATTTCTCTAGTCCGTTTCAGAGTGAACACTGAGAATGTGCTGCCTCTTAGAAAGATACTATGATAAACTTCATTTAAAAAGTGTCAATATTTATTGCATAGCTTGCACACATCTTTATCCTGAGCTGCCGTCATTGTCAGGCCACTGACTTCTTCCCAAAATCCAATGTATGTCTAGATTTTCACGTCTCCGGATGGAAATTATTCTCTCTTTCCAGTGTGGACAAGTTTTGTAACTTTTATTGTGAACTTTCCATCACTCTTGACCTACATTCAGTCACTGAGGTAGACACTGTGTGACTCCTGTCCCGGCATGCATTCCCTGCACCAGCTCATGCAAGCTCTAATGAGACAGACAGCTGTGGCGTAGTCTCGCGATAACCAGGGGTGAGAGACTGACATGTGAGTAAGGATTTGTAAATTAATATTCTAAACTAATTTCATCTCTGTAAAAATAAAAAAAAATTTAAAATATATTACAGAGATTTTAGAATATTTTATGGCCCTAAGAGGTAGCTTGAACCACTTAAAAAAAAAAGAAAAAAAGATTTGTGTCATAGTTTTCCAGATACCCTGCTAACAAAATGAAGGGTAGTCATATGGGAATTTTGTGTTGTCTTGCTTTTTGTGGAGCATATTGTGTCTCATCCCACCTCTCCTCCTCTCACATCCTCGTCCTCTGGGTCTTTGGGTGAAGGCCTCAAATTATCCTGAGCAGTAAACATTCCCTTCAATTTGTCTTCAAAACTACCAAAACACACTTCAGAGCACTTATAATGAATGCTAAAAGCCTAATAAACACTTCTCTTCCGTTTGTCTCTGTTCAGGAACAGCAGACTTCCTTATATATAAATCTGAAGAAGAGCTAATAAATATTTTGGCTGGAGACAAATTCACCTCCCATGAGGAGATTAGATGGGCAGTTCTCCTCTTTTTGACTCAAATATTAAAAGAGTTTATGCCGTGACAGTTCATCACGTTGAACTAAAAGGCTTTTTTGCAATGAATTAAGCATTTTTTTACCCAAGTGTAAAATGATCAAATACTGATAAAATACTAACAAGGTGATTACAATATTCCTCTATAATCTGGGACAGACTGTGTTTGTACACAGGGCAGTAAAATACTCTGTCTTGATAATGGACTGGGCATGTCGACATTAATCAGCAGCTCTACAATACATTCTCCCTCCATGACGATCATAAGACTCAATTTTTAGAGAAATTGATGGTGATGATCTGTTTTCAAGTTATTTTGAAAGCTACAATCTCTGTGGAATTGAGTTCTATTCAGAGATGAACAACTAAAAATTCAAATTTAAACCATCCATCCATCGTCGTCTTCCGCTTATTCCTTACTCGTAAGGGCCGGGGGGGGGCTGGAGCCGATCCCAGCATCAACGGGTGAGAGTCAGGGTTCACCCTGGACAGGTCACCAGTCCATCACAGGGCCAACATACAGAGACGAACAACCATTCACACTCACAGTCACACCTACGGTCAATTTAGAGTATCAATCAGCCTCGTCCCCTCTTGATGTTTTTGGACTGTGGGAGGAAGCTGGAGTACCAGAGAGAACCCACACAGGCACAGGGAGAACATGGAGACTCCACACAGAAAGATCCCACACCTGAGCCGGGACTCGAACCCGGAACCTTCTTGCTGTGAGGCCGCAATGCTAACCACTGCACCACCGTGCAGCCCCCAATTTAAACCCTTTAAAGCAATACTTTGCAAGGCTGATCAAGCTAGCGCCAGTCCGTTGTGTCGAACCACTTTGTTTCTGGAGAGATGATAGCGAGTCCCTGCAATGTGAAGTACAGTTCTATGATTTTTCTTGTAGGGAATATGAGGAAAAATTGATGTAATCACTTTTTAACGAAGTTTCTCATGATAACTGGTTCATGATCTCATTATTCTGTCAACACTTTAGAACAAGGGTATAATAAGAAGTTGAGCTCTTGTCAGCTTGCACACCTGCCAGACATGAAAAATTCAGAGACACAAGAACATAGAAAACTTTTCGCCTTGATGCAGAAACGGGAAGTTCAGAATGAGATGCTTGTCAGACACACGACTGTCTCAAACTTAAAGTCACTTCACCACAAAGTTCAAAGACAGTGTACACACAAAAACAACACAGAGTTCAATCGCAGTTCAAACATAAGAAAACACAATGAGAGAGCACAGAGTCACTTGAACCTTTATACAATCTTTGTTGCAAGACAGATTAACACTCGCCTACCCTTAAGATTACCTTTTAAGGTTATAAGAGAATAAAATCTGCTTTCATATGCAAGAGGAAGTAGAAGATGATCTCTTCAGCTTGCATACCTGCCAGACATGAAAATTCAGAGTAACAAGAACATAGAAAACTTATCGCCTCAATGCATAAACAGGAAGTCTAATCTGAGAGATTTTTCAGATATATGACTGTCTCAAATTTAAGGTCCCTTTCCTACAAAGTTCAGGCATGAGAATACACAATATGATACTAAAATGGTCCATGTCAGATATAGTGTTACTCAGGGGGTACATGTTCTCTAATTCCAAAAATGGTCATTTAGCTTAGCATTAATAAATGCTTAATTATGCTTAAGTAATGCTTATTTAACAATCTTACTCATAATTAAGTATTAATTAACTCTTACTAATGTATACTTAGGGTAAAGAGTTACCTGTTATCTAGAGTTATAAAACTTGTCATCATTTTTTTTTTGTTAACTGTGACATTATCTTAAGAAAGAACAGCAGTTTTCTCAAGATAATTCTCTTTCTCAAGCTAACAGGACAAATTTGTTCAACTATGCTGGATTCAGAGAGGTTTTGAACCTCCTAAGCTGCACAAATCAACAGAATCTTGTTCTGTTTGGATTGAGTCGTTTTCCTGGTGTCCCTTGGCAAGTGCTTCACCGATGACTGTAATAGGACCTGTTGAATGAGATGTCCTGGACTGGACGTTCAACTCACAGACTTTTCCAGCCATTCTTGGAATTTTAGCCCGTAACATTTCCTGCAATGTTTCTTCTATTAATCATTTGACAACTGCTGCCCTTAAAAATTTCAGTAGTTTTGTTGCCATTCAGTGATTCAGCCATTAAAGCAGAGCAAGAGAACCAGCTGGGATCTGTAGACTCTTCATAAAAGATCAAGGTTTTCCATGAGCTCACTAACCTTTCCAGTACATGTTTGAACCAAAAAAAGACATGACATACAACACCACATGTAAACTGTCTGCTAAAGTCACATTGGTTCCATTTTTACTTCAAACATTATATTTCATTTTAAAGTTTGATTAAGGAGAATGCAAGCTACTTGTCTCTCAGTTCTACAAGTGACTTTGTGGTCCTTGATGAGATCTGAGGGGCATCGTGTTGTTACTTCTGGTGGTGAAATGGTGCAGGATAACGATTCAAAGAGCTGTAGTCAAATTCACTATTGAAGCCCCAATGGAAACATCGCTTCTGACCGTCTTTATTTAACACAGCTTCATGTGAGTGTGTTTAAAGCTCTTTTACAGCTGAAATCTGGTGTGTGCAGTGTTTGTGTGTTTTTACTGACATCATTTCCACTGGCTTGAGAGAGGCTGCATGTGCGCTTTTACAGTGTCCCCAGGAGGGCCAAATGTCTGCATGTGGACTTCAGCATATGCATTAGCACACGTGTGTGTGTGTGAGAGAGTGTGTGCGTGTTTATTTGAACCTGGATAGCCTCAGACAGAGGGGTCTCTCCACAGTGTGGGGTTCAGAGGAGGAACTCCTGGGAAAACAAGGGTGGGGATTTCAAACTACATGTTTTTTCACCCTCTCTGGTCCCTTTCAACTATCTCATCCAATTTAACAAACATGACGAATGATTGATTAGACTTATTAAATGAGGACTTGCGCAAACACAATGTCGGCTATATTTCAAAATTTATTGTAAAAAAGTTTAGGTTGGTTATAACTGTAGAAAACAATGAAATCAACTTGTGTAGCCAGTCGTTACTGTGGCTTTAATCAGATAAAATCCAACTGGATTTGTTCCGCAAAATACCTTACTGGCTAAAATACAACAAACATTTACAGATTTATTATGTTTGAAAAGGTGTCCTTGCTTGTTCTTGTGTTTCTATGTCTTACAAGTTTGTTCTTCTGGAGTCTCCACCCAATCTTTGAGAAATGATACATCTGTCCAATTGAAAAGATCATTTTCATTTGTGATTTTGCTTCATTTCAATATATTTTATTGGGGTATTTATTGGGTCAGCTCATGGTCCCCTACTATCCAGCTGGAACCCTTCGCTCCCAGGATGCAGGGTTACTTGTGGTACCTTGAGTTTCTAAAAGTAGAATGGGAGCCAGAGCCTTCAGCCATCAGCCTCCCCTCCTGTGGAACCATCTCCCAATTTCAGTCTGGGATGCAGACACCCTCTCTACGTTTAAAAGCAGACTTAAGACTTTCCTTTTTGAGCAGGCTTATAGTTAGGTCCAGCTTAGGCTAGCCCTTAGATATGCTGCTATAGGCTTAGACTGCCAGGGGATGTCCCATGGTGCACTGGGCTTCTCTCTCCTCCTCTCTGTCCTCCTATATGTGTCATACATAAATCATACTCATATGTGTTACTAACTCGTCTTCTTCTCCAGAGCCTTCAGGCTCCCCTCATCCCAGATCCCGGGTGCTGAGGAGGCTACAGACTTGAAGGGGCTCAAGCTGCCACCCGTAGCTCCACCTGCTCACATCCCCGTCTGTCCACCATTCTCTCCCTCTGTCTCCCCCTCTTCATCTCTGTCTGTCTCTTTCCTTCTTTATATCTGTTTTCCTCCATTATCTGTCTTTGTCTTTCATCCCAAAAGAAAGCAGAAGGCCGTCCCCATTGAGCCTGGGTCTGCTCGACGTTCCTGCCTGTTAAAAGGAAGGTTTTCATTGCCGCTGTTGCCGGATGTGCTTGCTGATGGAGAATTGTTGGGTGTAAATTCATTGAAGGAGCGTCCTACTTGACCTGCTCTACCTGTAAAGTGTCATGAGATAACTTTTGTTGTGATTTGGTGCTAAACAAATAAAATTGACTTGACTTGACCAGACTCATAAAGGCAAAATCAATTTAGCATTGAAAGGTGTTTGTATGTGTTTTTATGTTAGCAAGTATAGTGATTTTTGAAAAGATGAAAAAAACCCAGTCAGATTTAAAATTGCAATGAGAGTCACTCCATAACAGTTTCACACTAAAACCTTCTCCAGATCTAGCCACTTCTCCCAAAACCAAATGTTTTCATACGCAATGCTATTTTATTTAGTCTGCCATGACAGTTCCTCCTTAAAAGAACAGGATGGCCTTAGGCATAATGGCTTAAACAAGCATGCACATTTACATGTGTGCAGACACTTAAGTCATGAGAAGTTAACCTTCACCACACAAAAACAGTGAGCTGAAGAGCCGCTACGTAATGCTGTAATCAGTAGGAGGAATTTGACACAAGGTTATGTCAACTACACCAAAAACTTCAGCAGACAGTCATACCCAAAACCATCTGTGGAGGTGAGGGTCTTCTGATGACCAAATTTGGTTTAAACCGAGGTATGTGATGGTTAGAATGATACATTAGGTTTGCTATCAGGCCTGGGTTGTCATGAAAAAAAGAGTGTGTGGGAACTCCTAGTTTAAAGGGGATTCATCTTTGTTTTCTTTTGTTGGCAAAGATTAATCTACAAGCAGAAATGTGGGTAGATTGTGAGAAGTAAATGATATTCACCAAAAGACGTCAGGAGCCGACTGGCAAACATGAACACTGACCTTTTTTTCATGTTATAAACATCATCCTCTTATAAATGTAATTTAGAATGTGTGGATTGTAAATATACATCCATGAAAACAGCAGTTAAAGGAATACTGTCAGCCATGTCACATGTATCAAACTAAGAATATGCTTTTATCCAAGGAGTGTATTTTGCTTTTTAAATGCTTGCAAAAAGGTGTTTTAATCTCACAAATATGCCTTTTACTTCCTGTGTGACTTCTTTGCAACCCCAGAGTACAGAAAAAGACAGATATGTATAATTAAGGAAGGGTGACTGACAGCTAGCTACCAGGAGAAGTGTTCCTCGATGTTTGGTTGTCTCAAATAAAAGTTTATATTCTGAGCATGTGGATAAATCTAATTCATTGATTATACCCGACAACAGGATTGAGTGCTTGTTAATGGATGTTTTGATAGTGTTTGCAGTTGGTCAACAGGGTTGATATTAGCTACAAGCTAAATACATGTAGCTGGCTGTGTTCTGGATTCATAAACAAATGAAGCAGGAGGGAGAAAGCATTTGTGGGCTCAATATTTCTATTTGTGAGTATTTTAAAGGCAAAATACACTTTTCGGGTGAAGCGTTTTTGCTGAGTGCATGCTGGAAGCTTTCAAGCCAAAGCTTCACTTGTTTTTCCCGTCACCTGGGAAGGACGAGTCACTTTAGAATATGAAACCACCTTTGACCTCGTAACTATGCCACACCTCACAGATTCCCCAAGGCACACACAAACAGTTACGAGAGGCAGTGCCATTGTACATGAATTAAGTACATTCTGCCTCAGATACTTCTGCCTTTTTTTACACACACACACACACACACACACACCAAAATACGCACTCAAGGCACTTGACATACATTAACCAGTCATCAGCCTCAGTCAGGTGGGGTCAGGAGTATAAAGAAGGTGAAGACATCTGGGACAGCTTGACGTAATAGAAAAACATGAAGGTTTCCGTTCTTCAAAAAAAAAAGAAAAAGATTTTTGTAGCTTTACAGAGAAAATGAACAAAAGCAAACTCCAGCTTTTACAATCATCCCATCATTAAAGATTAAAGAATAATAACAATTAAAAAAAATAAAACAATGGATTCATACAGTATTAAGCAACACCACTTGTCGAGGGACCAAGAGGTCCTCCTTCTCCTCAGCAGTGACGTGTTTTTGACTAAAGTAACCATGACGACAGTATTTTTGTTATGGTAGTACTGAATCCAGATCACCAGGAAAATACCGAAGATGAGGAAAGACACATGGAGAAAGAAAAGTTCATGTAAAAGAAATCAAAATAACTAAATTCAAAAATCAAAGGTGGCAAAATGAACAAAAATCTTACATCAATAAAAACGAATGGGGATTAATAGGATTAATATGTTCCATAATATGCCCTTCAAATTTACATTGTTGATAGTTTGAAATAATCCAAACCTGTTCCTACAAACAGAAATCGTCTGGATATTTGACCAACAGTCTTCCGACAGGGACGGCATGATAAAAACATTTGTTGTTGCTGCTTATCTTTCTCCTGCAAATGAATGGTGTCTACGTGATTTATTCAAAACAATTGTAAGTATTCCTTCAGCTAGATCCTTTATCAGTCAGTTGTTGGTTTTTTGTGATCCGTACAATGTCTGGATACTTTCCCGAAACCCTTCCAAACCTGTTGCCCTTTGATAACCTCCTACGAAGGGAGCATCCAAGATGAAAGGTCTGTCTTCCCTGTTGGCTCTGAATGGAAGATCAGATAAAAATAGGTTTGAAGTGGAGTCAGTAAGTGACATATTTTTTCACCATGTATTACTTTGAGGAGTGAGCTGGTGTCAGTAATGGGACCGCTCTATGATGATGTCATTGCTGCTGGTCAGATTTATGATACGGTACACACAAACATGTATAATAAAACTGAGGGTCAGAATATATCAATTTCCATCAAACGTGTTTTCCGTCTGCCTTCAGGAAGAATTTTTCAGATGGACTACGGCAGAGGGACTTCCAGTGTGTAGTTTTATTTTTGTCTTTTAACAGACATTACAGAGAGTAACTAGGCAGTGGGAATAACTTCCTGCACACACACCAAACCCCCCCCCCCCCCCCCCCCCCAAAAAACAGACATGTTAATGGCTGCCCTGTGACCTGACACATAGTGTAACATCGTCAGTATGTTTTTCTTATTTAAGGTCTTGGATCCTATGCTGAGGTTTGCCTCAGTGGTTTCACACTAAATTTGTATCCACAGTGTGCAAGTGTGTCATTGACTTCAGGGGGTTTACCCAGAAAAAAAGGTGGGAATGGTATTAATCACTGTAACGACAATACATGAACACGTGTCTTCTGTGTGTTGGAAGTGTTCTCTATGTGTATCAGATGTATCAGTATGTTTTCATTACGGTGCAGTCAGTCTGAGGTGTGTGTGTGTGTGTGTGTGTGTGTGTGTGTGTGTGTGTGTGTGTGTGTGCATACACAGGAGTCCGATGTGAGGATTTGTGACCACCATTAATCAAGAAGATTCAACGATCGAAAAAAATAGAGAGGAAACAGAAAGATTCTAATATCAGAATCAGATTGACAGAACAAAGAGACGAGTGTAGACAGAGAGAAACACAAACAAAGAATTAAAGCTGCTTTGCAATGATGGTGGCTGGTCATGTGCTTCTACGTGATGAAGGGAAAGGAAAAGAAAGAAAGAGAAATCTAGGAGGGTTCATCTGCAGATTCTGCACGTCTCTAACGATAACGATAAGGATCCACTTCAAGTCAATTCTATGTACGTAGATTAAGTTTAGTCCTAGTTCTTTCTTTCTTTCTTTCTTCATGTTCGAGGGAAATTCCTTCTGAAAAATGACAAACTTTATTTTTGCAAAGCACATTGACAACTGTATCATCAGTGTTCACCTCGACATTAAAGTAGCAACCAATCTGATCATAAATGAATCAAATAAACAGGGATGGGCCTAGAATCGACCATTGCTTGACACCATCAGAGGCCTTAGCAAAAGCTCAGTGCTCATTTTAAATTCTTGCAAATTGTGTTTTGTCTGTCAGGTGATTTCTTAAAATTTAGGGAGTTAAAAGCCAAATGGAATATGCAAAGATTAATTGTCGGCAAATTGTGGTTAATGGCATCAGCCAGACATAGAGATCCCAACCCCCCCACGTCTGATTTAATATCTTCCAGTTAGTAACAGTGAGGTTAAGAAAGAGGAGCTGATGTTACGCTTGAGGATGAGCTGTTCATATCCCATCTCTCATCAGTCCTAGAGGTAACAATGATGGGCTGATAATTACAGACAGCTCAATCATCACCACCTTTATTAATGGTGTTAATATCACTTCTTCCCAGAAGTTGGAAAATATCTCAGGGAAATAGATGTAATAACCTGAGAGATAGGGGGTGCTAGAGAACATCAAAGTGCCCATACCATACAATTCCTCAGCTCCAATCCTCCAGTTTGAGGAAGTAATCTGAAGCATTTTCAAGTCTGACATTCTAATATCAGGCAATATTCTGAGGCAATGGTTGTAAATTCTGTCAGTACAGCAAAAAAATAGTTGTTGGAAACCTCAGCTAAAGACAAGGCCTTTCTTAAATCCTTGATTTCTTTTTTTCTTATCATAAAACAAACACAGATTTATGAGCCTGTTTCAATGTATAGTCATTATTTTGTTATATTTGATTAATAACAAAATATAGGCCCTTCCAACCATGCTCTTCCTGTTTCCTTGCTCCTACTTCAACTGTATGTAGATCCTGGGCACTTTTGCTGAGGACTTTTTGTAAATCGTTCACAATCAAATGAAGACAAATGTGTTATTTGAATTAATCAGTTGTGAAATACATCATGAAAATCATGCCACGTCTCTGTGAACCAAAGTGCTGAACCACCTCTGATCATAGCCTTAAACCGGATTTCTACTCGACAGATGTCACAGTGAATCAGCATCTCTTCCTCTGTGTGAGTGTGTGAGTGAGTGTGTGTGTGTGTGTGTGTGTGTGTGTGTTTAAATATCATGATCTGAAAGTCAGTTGGTAACATGAACTTACGGAAAAGTTGTGGTTTTGTTTGTGTTTGGAGGTCCTGGAATGTTCATGGCAACATCTTTGACATGAATTCATATGTATGATTTCCTCCTTCTTATGTGATAAATATGTATGTTTGTCACGGTTGGTTCGATCTGGAGCTTTACTCAAGAGATCCTGCAAATACAGAAAAAGAAAAAGAAAAAGACCTCTCTAATCATGACTAGCAACACACTCACCCGTTGACTCAGGGGATTAATAAACACTCATACTCTCCGCAACCCCCTGAAATTCAAAGTTGCACACAAGGCCATGGTTTTGAGATACACTGAGATACACTGGGTTGGTCTTTTAATTTTTCTAAAGAATTCTTCAACAATATCAATTAAAATGAAATATTTATTCTTCCCTTTCATCTTATACACTAAAATAAATCAGAGAGGATTTGAGAACAGATACAGTTGTGTTAAATTGATTTGTCCGTTGCGTTCTGTTCTGAATACCAGAAACGAATAAAAATGCATTGAATAAACAGTACATGACGTGTAGGCTACAAACTATATATAAATAATAATAACAAATAGAATTACCAATCATACTTAAACTGGTCGTACCCTGCCTTCTCTTAATCATCAAAACTGCATATTATATCTAGAGTTTATCATACATTCCAAAATATTTATGCAAACACAAAAGCATCAATCTCGAGTGTCACAAATCCTGACAACCTACACTTTGACACGTACATGCTTTTGTGTGGTAAGAGCACCATTCCTTTCAATTCAAGTTTTTATGCCCTCCCTTTGTGTTGTAAACTTACTTTGTATGTTGGCCGGGAGTCGATGAATTCTCGCTTTGTTTAATATTTATTCAGTCTTAAATTACACCTCATTTGTGAACTTTATTGAATGTGATTTTGAAAACAGTTTGATAGTGTGTGTTGTATATTCTCCCTACGGCTCTTTCCCCCCCCACCCCTCTTTTTTTGGGGGGGGGGGGGGGGTTGTATGCATAATGATTTTAGAGCGCTGTTGTAAGAGTGTCAAGTATTGTAATACAGAATGTGCCATGGTTTGAGATCCAGAATGTGTATCACTTTTCCCAGAACTCAGTCCCTGTTGGCCAACCTCGTTCTCATGTATCTCACGTGAGGTTCCCAGCAGATTTTGTGGTCAAGTATCACAGTCAGATATTAAAGCCGATGTACTTTTTTGTGTTAATATTCTCTGTTCATATTTTGGTTTGCAGTTTCTGAACAACATGTATTTGCTTTTGTTCGGATTGAATGTGTTGCTGTGTAATTGATCAACTCCAAAAGCTGCTTTCAATCCTCACCAGATCAAAACCATATTTCTTTTTCAAGATTTTCAACAGACTTGTATACGACTGAGAATTACAGAATGCTAACATCCAAGCGTGAAGATTTCTAGTCACTCACTGTTGAAAGTGTCGTTGGCTACCCATTTAACCCTTTAGCCAGTTCGGTCCCTGTAATGCCACAGTACGCCATTGTATCTATTAATATTTCACGATCAAATGTCACAAATGCTTTTTTAAACCATACCTACTTCAGCTTTACACTTCTTGTTATCAAGAAAACGATATCCTCTTAACTCCACAACAACTAAGAAATGTTACCCTCTGATTTGATGAGCAAACATTTCTTCCATGCTGTCCTCTCATATTTCAGGGGAGTCGGATGTTCCGTGAACATAAAATAAGAATAGCATTCTTCTTTTTCCACACGCTCCTCTGTGGTGATGAATCAGCGTCACCATCAGTAGTTTTACATCATATTCTGTTTGTAGATATGCCTTCCTTATCCTTTATGTTATTTAGGTCGTATCCCTCCATCTCAAAGGGTGTCTTTTCTCACTGTTGAGCGAGGTGTCACGTATCACGATAATGTTGACCGTCTTCCTGAACTGATAAGTAAATTCACGAATCATCATTCTTTTAAATAAGGTCGAAGACCGATCCCAGCTTAAGGTAATTTTTTGGGTCACTTTTGTTCACTTTGCAATGGATTTTTTTGATTTTTCCACACTCTTACTTCCTATTTAGGTCAACTGTTCACTTAGATAAATGCTGGATGTCATTGGCTCTATGACTCTCCCTTCTAAGGACCCTTACATTTTGCAGAATACTTTGCATTTAGTCATCTAGCTTAATTTATTCTGTTTACTTAGCCAGAGCTCCATTGGCAGTGTCAGCATTTTTCATAGTCACACGCTCATTTATGTACATATTTGTTCCCTGTATTCTAGTATCAAGAACCTTGCTGTCAAAGAAAATATTCACCTGTTGCGCCGCTGTTTGTAGCTCACACTTAGTGAGCTCTCCCACTGAGCCCTCCCATGCGTTGCTCACTTATTGCTCCAAGTCTGACACTTGCTCCTCCAAGAGGTCGACTTTTTCGTTCATTTCAGCATTTTGTTCTCATTTTATTCTTTTATTTCAGCATGGAATTGGATGTCAACTGTTATATTACATTCGCAGCAAGAAGTTATGTTTCCCTAACTTTAACAGAAGGTTTGTTCCAAAATCTGCTCAGACCCGACTGTATTGACGCGTCGTAATACATTGTTCTTCAACAGAGAACTTCAGTCAGTGAGTAATGATAAGACTGTGCTTCCTAAACTGCAAAATAACATTAAGTGCAGCCCATAGTGTTAATGCTGTTTATGTGTTGCCACCACTGAAGGATCCTAAAGGTGTCTGTGGTCATTTTAACAGATCTTCTGCCACCATCGCATAATGCCACTGCGGACAAATGCAGTATTTTCTCAGGATTGATTCAGACATTAATATTGAGATACTTCAGATCTTGTATGGAACAAACTTTTATTTCTCATTTTTATTACATTATGAGAACAAATGCGCTATTATTCTCAACAAACCCTGTTTCAGATTAGCCGTTGAAGGGAGGGATAAGACCAAAAAAAAAAAAAAAAAAAAGCTTGTATGTGAAGCACATTTTTGAGGTTTTCAGTTGTGCTATATGACTGAACAAGTCATGTGTCATTCAGCGGTAGCTTCAGGCTGCTTTTTCAAACCATCAAACGTCAGCACCTCAGAGAGTTCACCACATCATCATTCTGCTACTCCACTATGTCCTCTCTTCCACCACAACATCCATACATTATGCCTTTATTAGCCTCTCATTACAATACCACTCGGTCCCATTGTGTGCATCGTATCTGTAGGCAGTTAAATATGTCTGAACAGGGGCTGCAAAGTGGTGGTCATGAGCTAAAATGAGTCAGATGAAGAGGAAATTGGCTCCTGCTCCAAGTTGAGGCAAGATGAGGTCAGAAATCATATTAAAAGGTCTGTGAATGGTACAAGAAAGCGAAGTAATATTATGTCACTTTCCAAGCACTGAATGGAGGTAAAATGAAACGCTGCGCATTAGCTAGTGAAAACATTTCCTTCATGACATTTGCATTTAATATGTACTCGTGGCAATTTTTGTTTTGTTTTAAAGCAGTTGTCCTTTTGGCATTCCTTTCAGTATGTGGATCATTGTAATGGACTCTAACCAACAATTCTGCAAAGAATTACCAAACTTCAATGAATTTTGTCATGCCTATCAGACAGAGAGGATCTTGAATCAGATTCCCTTATAGAAGGTTACGGGTCGTCCACTGTGGCCCCCCCCCCCCGCCGTACAACCCAGCACATTGATTTTCATGGACCAGGTCGAAGTCAGAGTTCTGTTAAGAAACCAGACTGAGGTACGAACCACGATAAATTGGAGGAAGTTGAGGGCTTCCTGCTAGCCTATGGTCCCAAGGCATGTACCATGCGTAGGGATCATTCAGAGTTGAAGTCTGGGTTCGCTTTCTCTTCATGCAATCTGTGACAAAAAAAACTGTAAAGCTGCTTTAACTCAGAGAACTCTAGATTTGTGAGCTTTGCCTGGAAAAATACTGCAATGCTTTCCTCCTTTTTCATGGTGTAAGACGGCGCAATAGCACAGCGTGTACTGATGCACACTTGTGATCTATTAAGAGTTGCTAGGGGCTCCGATGCAGCGATATGGTAATGATGAGAAAGTTCAAACCAGTAACATTTGCTCCAAGCAACGATGTTCTGATAATGTGTCATGTCTCCAACAGCCAATAACAACAATAACAACAACAGCGACGACAACAATGGCAACAGCTGCCTTTGTAAAAGTGTCTGCGAAAAGAAGTTAACTACACGGGGGTACGATGTTTGTTCATATTCACACAGCCATTAAGTTACGCAACCTCTTTTCCTTCTTTTCCTTTTTTTGTTCAATAGGCACCACCCAACCTCATTTTCTCATAACAATTTGACCAAATGGTTTTTCAAATTGGCGTCTTGCCAAGCAAAGTTGACGAGTGCTGACTTGTGGTAAGCCAGTTCTATTTTGATAAAACTGTCTGCTGTGACGACAGGAATGATGATGATGATGACGATGATACATCTAATGCTGCTTCAGTCCAAAGTTCAAGAGTTCCTGTGGAAGACATCTGTGAATGCATAAATGTAAATGGCATCTCTGTTTGAAAGCATGTGTAGAGATGCTGAAGCGACCGATGGCACTCTGTCCAGTAAAAATCCATCCATCCATTGTCTTCCGCAGGGTCGCGGGGGGGGGGGGGGGGGGGGGGGGGCTGGAGCCTATCCCAGCGGCTACGGGCGAGAGGCGGGGTCCAAAGGATCACACATCATGAAATTGTTTATTGATCCCCATCACTCAAGAGTCATATCTTTGGCTGAAACTTTTTGCTAGCTTAGGTTCCAATCTTTCCTGAAATGCATGTTGCCTTTTCCCCTGAAGATATACAGCAACTCAAGAGAGTGGCTTGCTGACATACGGCTGACGAATTACAAAGAAACTCAAACACTGTGGCAACAAATATATGATTGTCCAACCAATCTGCATAACACAATCAGAAAATATTAGGGCACATACAGGGTTACCAATGACCAATCTCAAATTAGGACAAAATCAAATTGTGAACACGCACCAACACAAAATCAGGTACACACACAGTATTCAGATAAGTAATCAAGCAAACAGCGAGTACAAAACAGGAGGAGAACTTGTGTAAAAAGAGAGAAATAGAGTGAATGAAGGAGGCCTCCCTCCATCTCCAACCCCTCTGCACATTAGATTGCTCAACTGTTTGTGGAAGCCTTTAATCCCGCCCCCCCCCCCCACACACACACACACACTCACACTCATGCTGATACAGACTCCCAGGGCTCCCTTGTATCTGCCGTGTGGGTGTTCCTGACCACACTGACTCATGAGGTGACACAGTCACCCAGGGCTGATGACGACGACTACTGACGTGGGTAGTTTTGTGTGTGAGGGTGTGGGAGGTTACCCCAAAGACTCTTATGTGATGCCAGATGAGGGCGGATTAAAACTTTCACCCTGTCAATTTAACTGCTCCACAAACAAGAAGCTTTAACTTTAATATGAAGCTGTAGATACAGAAGCCTTAACAACATAAGTATAGTTTTAAATACAGAAGGTCAAACCTGGAGAAATACATCCAACAGTGAATTTAATTTCTCACCAGCGCACTTTTCTTTTTACGCTCCATGATGCTGCATTTCTTTCCATTTAGCGAAGGAGATGTTTCAGTTTCAATCGAGGTTCCTGCTCCATGTGCTTCTTGAGAAGGTTGTTTCTGCCACATACTGGAGGTTCAATTCTAATATTTAAATCCATTCTTCACCCAGAAATCATAATTTGATTTGGTTTATTTCTCAGCCTTAAGTTGTTGTTGTTGTTTTTTTTTTTAAACTGCATGGCTTCTTCTTGATTTGACCAGTTGGAAAAGTCAGTCACATACTTTTTGCTGTAAATTAATGGAGACCCAAGATTAACGCCAACAAAATGTCCAGCACAGTCAAAGTGTAAAAATCTGGCCCAATAAAAGAGTTCTGGATCTGTATTTTACAGACTGATCGTGACGCACGTGTTTGAACTCAACGAGCTGAAGAAGACTTGAAAGAAGGTTTGATGCATTTTAGTTTGGAAACAGACATTTGTGTTGTCTGGCTGTTGGCTTCAGTCTCCAGTAGCTTCCAGCAGCAAGAACGTGGTGAGAGTTTTCTGAATTCTCAATTCACCAATGAATTCAAGCGAGGGGAAAAAATATTCTTGAATTCAAGAACTGTAACTGCGAGTTATTGACACATAAATGCATACTTGGTGAGAAGTAGCACTTTAACATGCAATAAAAAATGAAATTGTTTTGCTCTTTGCTCACCCAAAATTTAAAATTGAATTCACTGCATCCCGCTAGCCTCTGTAGCTGTGTGGGAACAAGATTCATTCTACAATTAGAGAGTTACCATTACGTTAACAAATATTACATGTGGTTGTTACATTAGACTGAAATTACATAATGTGAACAAATTGATGTGAAAAAATATTGATTACTTTACGTCATCTGTGAATACAAGTTCCCCCTGCTGGTTAGTAGATAGAATGCAGGTTTAAGGCACCTCTCACGGGCGTCACTTTTCAGAGCGACAGTGATTTTCTATCCTACCAAGTGAAAGATTACCGTTTCAACAGAATTTTCAAGCTTAAACATGGTCGTGTTTACTTGACAGGGTAGCCCAGTTGTTTTGACCTGTGTAATCCCAGTCGCTCCTACTACATCGATATGTTTCACAACAATGATTATTCACTCGTGGTTGGCTCGTGCCCTGGATGGGACCTGAGCCCTGGTTGGCAGGGAAACTGACGGCGGGCTCACACTCGGCGGTGAGGTCATGCTGTTTGCAAAATCATTTTCCAATTTATTTCTCTCACCTCCCGCACTCACACACACACAGACACACACTCGCTCTCTCTCTTTCTCTCTAACACAGCATGAAGGTTTTTTTTTTGTCTCGTCACTATGACTTTTTTTCTCCAAAACAACAAACAACTGCATTTGAGGAGCTGTTAATTCCTCAACAGTTTGAGAAATCTGCAGCTACAGCATACCGCTGCCACTCATTCTCTCACAGCCAAGAAACAGTAACCCCCTCCCTTAACAACTTATTTTGACACCTTTGATTTTATACAAATGACCAAACCGCACGTTATCCATCAATTAGAATGCTTCAGTGAGTATTAAAGGCGATTTGCTCTTTTCTAGTGGGCTCCCTTTTGCCATCTGAGTGAAGCGCATCACTTTTTGGGCCTTGCATCCTATTTATCGCTCAGGTTTGACAGCGGTGTTAATCTTCTCCTCTAACTTTGAGTAAGAAAGCCATGTTGTTCTGATCTCCTCATTTAAAACGTGCTTCATTAACTCAAATCATTGTTGAATATTGAGCATGCAATGGATAAGGTCTGGATGAGTTTAGGCACAAGAGCGATTTTAGGGTTAATCACAATGGTTTGGGTGGAAATAAACACTTTTAAAAAAAAATAGATGACAATTGTGACTTTGAAACCATTATTGTGACTCAAGCAGGAAAAAACAGCTGCCTCTCATAGCAAGAACTGTCAAAAACTTACAAGTTAAAGAAGGGTAACTACCAACGCCCTCCAGCTGCAACCACTGACAAAACAAAACCAAAAAAAAGCCAATCACACAGTTGGCAACATGGATCTAACACTGTCACCCACAACTAAGTCCAGCGTTTTTGTGACCCAGCCACCACCACCTCCCACTAAGATATTATAACAGACTCTAGATGACATCTATCACTTTCTATCAAAATAAGTCCAATTCAGAATCTGTTCAGGAGTTTTTCTCAGAATGCCACGCTCTGAGAATTAATGCGAAAACTTGAACGACCCTTTAGTAATTACATCAACGAGAAAAACCAGCTGGCACTGACGTTTCAGCTAACAATGCTGCCTAACAAATATATCAGTAAAATAGTTAAAGGATGGCAGCTTCATCTCTCAGTAACTTTTCAAAACTTTATGTGTGAAAGAAACTCTTCAAACTTTTAGAATTTTTTCGCCATCTGTGATAGTTTTCTCGAATTACTCCGAGCCAACTTGCCTAAACTAAAGATTGTTGCGGCCCACTCAAACTTTAAGTCACATCTCAAATGCAAAGAAGTAAGACTAAGATCTGAAATCTATATGAAACTGAGTGAAGGCTTACCAACAACTGTTGACGTCTGTAAATATGATATCCAAGATGAGGTAGGACCACACACATTAAATTGAAATATCCAGTCCTATATCAATATGGAATATGTATTTAGAATAAGTTCATGGTAATTTGACATATGATCACAAAACTGACAATGAAAAACCTTTGATTAATTCTGATTGGCCTCTTATGGGTACACCTGCAGTGCCTTTATTACCCACTAGGAGGCAGCACCTCACACATACCTCTGGCTCAGAATCAAAAAGCTGGGACAGTCATTGGACCTTGGCAATGCCAACAAAATGTCAGCACTGCCCTCAATCCAACTGCCCAGTTGGCAGTTTGAAGGCATCTTCGGCAGGAAATAATTAACTTAAATTGGTTTCAAATTGTACTTGATGCCTTTTTGCCGTGTTAGACACCAGAGGCTGACAATTTTTCCTCTGTGTCATGAGATTCCTTCAGACTTCCCATGGGAGGGGAGTCAATTTCACAATTCATCACATGCCTGATCTCATAATAATGAATCATATTAAGCTCAGGTTTGTTTTATATTCATGACTGTCGTGTTTGGTATGACCTGCTCTATTTGTAGCACCCTTTAATGGTACCAACATTAACGGCCACATATTGATAAGTAGTCAGAGCTGCATGAATCCGTTGAGCCCCCGAATGTCCTGGGTCTCACTGACAATGGCCTTGTCTGCAAATAGGCTTGTATGTGGACACTACTGGGGCACAGGACTGTCCCATCACTGTGTCTCTGCTTAGACAAAAGCAAGGGTCCAGACCATCAAAAGACAACCATCTGACCATCAGACCACAAATACAATCCATCCCGTAGTTAAAAGGTGTGAAGAAAGAACAGTGCAATGTAAAGTAATTTAATGAAAGGATCAGGAGAACTTCAAATAACTTGGGAATGGAATAGAACACGACAGGAATGAAAATCCATAGACGTCTTTTTTTTTGTGCAGCATTTTCTCCATTTCAAATTACTCTTAAACTTCCCATAATTGCCATATGTGTCATCTCTGCTCCCTCTGCTTGATCTTAATCTCTTAATTCTTCCTTTAAAATCATTGTTCCCATCAGCTTGTGAGTCATTCGGATTCTTTTTGCTGCTGTTCTGTTCACTCCTTGTAACACCAATAAAGATTCCTTGTGTTGATTGTTTAATTGGACTTGTGTCAATATCTCATAACTCATCAGATCACCTAGCAGCTTGTGACTAAAGGCTAAAAGTGGCACACAAATTTTGAGGAAAAATAACAACATAAGAGACCTTCAGGTGTATCTTCCTCCAAACCTTGTAAACTGGAAACTTGTCCGCTGGTATGCTGTTCCATGAAGCGTGTCCTGTGAGCAGTGGTCAGTTAGATAAGACTGGATGGCCTCTCTGTCTCCTCTAGTGGAACAAAAGTGATTACAAGGGGCCACAACGAGTGGTCTGAGGGGAAGCTGGGGATAAGATTCCCAAAAAGACCAGTCTACCAGTGTCCAGCATGATACCGTTCTTAACAGGTGGTGTTGCCTATGACTGACCAGTGACTTCAATTTTGCCACATTAGTGTATTAGGATATTTTGATAGTGTTGATATGTGCATAAATTACTGCTATTGTACGTATTCGGTTGTATCACCTCAAAAAGTGGACATCATTTGTGAGGTGTGGCTCCTGCTAAAATTACATTTCAGACAGAAGTTGATAACACACACACACACACAAACACACACATACCCACAGCCATTATGACCCGCTTTCAGCTGGTGATTGGCAGAGGCGGAAACTCACAAGATGCTTGGGTGTCTTCACATACAAACTCCAGTCCCATGAGCTAATTTTCCAGTGGAAACACTTCCTGTGTGACCCCTTTTTTTTAGTCCACAACAGAGGAAAGTTAGGGTTGAACTACTAGATTGGAAATAATGTGCTGCCTATACAGTGCACTGTGTGTGTGTGTGTGTGTGTGTGCATATGCAACTGGGGAAGACGGATCGTTGCTCACAGACAGTGTTTTTGACACATTAATCCCATCATATCAGTCCTGCTACCACAGTCATGTAAACATGGGTTCAGCTGTGATTTGCCATCGATTTAGGTTAAATGTTGATACAATAAAAACTTGTTGGAGTGATACAGTTGGTTCAGTTCTGGCATGAAAACTGCTGGCCGGGGAAAGCTTTGCTCCACACACTTAGACACCCACCATCTCCCTGTTCCCACTGTTTTGTCAAGCATCTGTGTTCAATTTCACACTTCAAAAACAATTGGAAACAGCACAACTAGTGTTGGCCAGCAGTGCGTGTGTGTATATGTGTGTGTGTGTGCCCATTGGAGAGAGATTTTGTTGATATTCTCGGGCTTGTTCATGGTAGAGGGACCAACGCCAGCAATGCCAGGGACAAGAGCTGGCACATGAATATAAGTGGGATGGCCTTGGTGTGTGTGTGTGTGTGTGTGTGTGTGTGTGTGTGTGTGTGTGAGCCTGAGGGTGTGGAGGCAAAGGGTCCGCTGCCCACCAACCCTGACTCGCTGTACATATTAATACACATAGATGAGTTTCTGCTTTTATCTCAGAGAAGCTGTACCTGGAACACACACCTGGAACGACTGGCGCCAATCTAATCTCAGCTTTAAGTAGAAATAGACAGAAAGGTAGAGTCTGATGTTGTTAACATGTCTCAAGTTAATACAGAGTTTAAGTCTAAACATATGAGTCTAGCTGAGGGTCATGAGACTATTTACTTTAGGATAGACCTTTCCCTGATTTCTTCTTTGATCAGTGTCTCAGTTATCCTCCTCATTATATTTTATATCATCATCATATCCATGCCATCATTACTAAAATCCTCCCTGCATGCTTCTATCCTGTTCATCTTTGTTATCTGAACATCATCCTCTCCTACTCTGTCAACATCACTTTCCTTCTGCATCACTGTCCTGTCTTTCACCTTAATCGCCCTTTAAAAGTTAAAGCCCTGGTGCAATCAGCTGTGTGGCTCCGACGGGAAATCCCCTTAAAATTACAGGAACTCCTCCAAAAGTAATCTCACCTTTGGTCACAGGAACTCCCTCCCTTCCTCCCTCTGTCGTTTTCTGCTTCTCTTCTTTCTTGAGGTTCTCTCATCCTGCTACTTTCACACCAATTTCTTTCCGTTCTCAACAATTGTGTGCAATTCAAACTGAAATTGAGTCTGAAACAAGTTTTTGAAAAACATTTTTATTAAAGAGTCTTTGTCATCTTGCAGTTTGCAATAAAATCATCAACCCATGCATGCATCTGTCGTGTAAATCAATATTTAAATAGCTCCAAATCCCACTTAACCTCAAAGACTATGTTCACATGGACTACAATGTTGACTATGTTGACTAAATTTGAAATAAGAACATTTTTTGATTAAGGTGTTTACATGCGTTACCTATATAATATTCCAAATATTCCATATCTGACGAATGAAAGAAGACGCACATCCACATCCATCCTTTTTACTGTCAAACAAGGGCAAACAAGTTGGCGACAATTGTTGTAAAGTAATCAAGTTTTTGAGTACACAAAATATCGGAATTTGTCCTTTTTTCAAGCTGAAGTGATTACATTCTTGAATACTTCCTCAGATTTTATTTATTTTTCATCTCAGCTTTAGTGGGATGACCAGTCAATGAAGTTATTTACTTTGTTGTGTACAGTACCTACAGTATTATCCCTCATTGGTCCATTTTTAACAGTCGTGAGTGTTACTCATTACATTTGTCTTTTATTGCTTGATTCGTGTATAAAATATCTGGTTCGTCAGGTTCTCTTTTCTCTTTTCTGTGTTGAAGTCTGAAAAATCTCCTAAAATATGAACCATGTCGGAGCTTCCTGCTGTGAGGCAACAGTGCTAACCACCGATCCGCTGTGCTGCAGGTTTGAAAAGTGAAACTACAGCTGAAGTGATTTTCTGGTGACCAGCAGGGAGCAACCCTTTTGGTAGCAAAAAACAAGGACAGACTGGAAGAAAATTATCTTTCTTGTCACTTGATGTATGTACTCAACAATCCCGCTCCTTTGAGTTCATGATCTTCAGTTTATGTCCGTGTGGGCTTGAAACTTGAGTGTGAATGATTGCTTGTGTCCTTCACAGACCACTACAGAGCAAACACAAATGTTTTTGTTCAACACCCTTTTTCTTTCGCTACCCATCACCTAGAGAACCTTGGGTTGCTAAAGCTAAGTGGTTCCTAAAATGTTTCACATCCTGTACCTCATGAAACTTTCAACCTCCTGCTGTGTGCCCCCTCTACCTCCCTAGATGGCGTTAGCACCACCAGCGGCTAAGCTAGGTGTGCTAACAGTAATGAAATCATGGTACTGGAAGTTCAGATGTTATCCACTGCCAGGTCTTCAGTTTGTGCCACTCCCATGGGTGTGAGGCATGACTGTTTCAAACATTCACATATTTGCGCAAGTTAGGCAACATTTAGGGTAAAAAAGAGGTCTTTTATATCCTAACCCGGGGGGGAAATGGCCATAACAAAGGGGCATCTGCAGAGGACCCACCTGCTAGGGCTGGGCATATCCATCTAAATACCAATAGTATCAATACCAAGATGAGTATTGGTATTAGATCGATACTATCATGATGAGATCCATACTTTTGTTGCAGTTTCTCTTTTATATGTCCAGCAAATTACTCAAATATCCTCACAGAGCTCATGTGAGCACAGCTTTTTTCTCAGAGTCTGTCTGTCTCACCTCTCTCTCTCTCTCTCTCTCTCTCTCTCTCTCTCTCACACACACACTTTCTTTCTCTCTGATGCTCTCTCAGGCAAACTTTTGCCCCCCCCCCCCCGCTCTGATCTGACTCTCAGATCAGAGAGTGGAGAGTGAGAGCACAGGCTGAGAGCAGCCCATGACAGCGGAGAGAAAGAGAAGTGCTGCATGGCGCTTATTCACTGCAGCTGATGGGACACTGCCACATGTGATGTGTTTATTAAACTAATTTGCCACTGTGGTAACACCACAGGCTGCATGGTGGTGCAGTGGTCAGCACTGTCGCCTCACAGCAAGAAGGTTCTGGGTTCGAGTCCCGGCTTGGGCGCGGGATCTTTCTGTGTGAGTCTGCATGTTCTCCTGTGTGGGTTCTCTCTGGTACTCCAGCTTCCTCCCACAGTCCAAAGACATCAAGAGGGGACGAGGCTGATTGATACTCTAAATTGACCGTAGGTCTGACTGTGAGTGTGATGGTTGTCTGTCTCTATGTGTTGGCCCTGTGATGGACTGGCGACCTGTCCAGGGTGAACCCCGCCTCTTACCCGTTGACGCTGGGTTAGGCTCCAGCCCCCCCGCGACCCTGAACAGGAATAAGAGGAAGACAATGGATGGATGGTAACACCACAAACTTACACAAACATATGAAAGCAGCAAAAAATCAGGAGTATCCAGGTAATCTTCAGCATTAAGTAATGTTTTCACAGCACAATTGGTGATCAGAGATACAGTTTTATCAAACTGATTAAACTATTATGATGGGAATTATTTTATGATTTCTATACTGTTAAGTTGTTTAATATTGTAGTTAGTTGATAACAAAAACAAAACTGACCGTAGGTGTGACTGTGAGTGTGAATGGTTGTCTGTCTCTATGTGTTGGCCCTATGATGGACTGGCGACCTGTCCAGGGTGAACCCCGCCTCTCACTCAATTTCAACTGAAATAGGCTCCACCCCCGTGACCCTCAACCGATAAGTGGTATAGAAAATGGATGGATGTTTATTTGCCTAAAATCTTTTTGTTTTTGTGTTAATCATAGTCAAATAACTAGAGGCAGAATCACAAAATTATTCAATGATCCTGACATTTCAAGTAAAAAGTACTGATATCTGTATCGGCGGTACTTGCTCTTTATTTACTTGGTATTGGATCAATACCAAAATTCCCAGTAACACTCACCCTTACCACCTGCTGCTCTACTCTGCCTCCGATCGGCTCGTACTTGATCTCTTTAGGTGTGTGGCCTGGAACTTATGAATTATTTTGATGGAGGATTTTAAGAGGATACTACAGTAAATATTTGACATAACCCCTGGCAGAACTGTACCCCTTAGGAAAAACCTATTTTGGGAATCATGATTCTAGCTAATTCTGGAATATCTCAATTTATAGGTCCATCATGTGCTTACATCTTCAGTATTACTATATTCTCCTCTCCCTAAAAAGAAAACCAGGGATTTCCTCTCTACCGGGGAATGAACTGAGGTAAAGCACTTTTAAACAAGCTTCATCTGCTTGTTTGTCATAATTGGACTTTTCAGAAGAGCAGATTCACATCAAGTATGAACTCTCCCTTCCCAACCTTTCTCATCTGGCACATTCATATCGTTTAAGTGGCCATTAAGAGTGTAAATCACTGATCAATGGAATTTATTGGTGTCAGGTTAATTAGTCACATACACACCTCCAGTTTTAATTGTACATGGTGAGTTTTAACCTTAAAAGACACTTGACCCTGAACAAGCAGGAGGGCTGGGAGGCAGACAGGGCCAGTATTTTAAACAGAGGGAACTGAAAACCAGCTGTTGCCTTGAACGTACACGGAGACACATGAGCGCACACAAGAACTTACAGCCTACATGCATACACATGAAGACACACACATGCCCACATACCAGAGTGCTCCAACCCAGGAGCCGTACTCTCAGAGAAAGAGATGACGTTTTAATGTGCATGAAAACCATTTTCAACTTTAGAGAGGAGGAAGTAATCTGGTAGTAAATTATAGCTATGAAAGTTAAAGGAGACAATCTGTTGAATCAGGCTGGAGTCATTATGGACGGGGGATGTAGGATGTCCAGTTGGGGTTTGGACATACATTTTCACCGTTTCATCTGACTTGATGTCAACTTAGTTCACAAGTCACAAGTAATTTTGAGTGTTTGGGATTTTGGGAAAGACATTTTAAGGAAAAGCCCTTCAGTTCCTGGAAAACATACAACACACTACACTGCAGACATCATAGGGTAACATACTGCTAAGCAAAACTATGATTAAAATTAAAATTGAAAGAGAATCAAATGAAACCCAGGTGGAGTATGTTACCTATGAAGTATTAAAAAAGAATAAATCAACGAAGTGCCAGGCCTGATGCATTCACAAATTTCATGAGATGTTGAGCAAAACCTCAGAAATGTGTTTAATTTTGCAGAACAAATATGAATTCCTAGTATTTCAAAATGGGCTCTCACACTGTTCAGTGCTCATGAGATATTTTAACCTCAGAATCAGACATTTAGCTGGACTGCTTCCCTGACATGGTGCTGTGATTTTTCACCTGAAAAGACCTGTTTTAATTTCAGGAAATAAAACAAAACATTTGTTGATGACTAAAAAAAAAAAAAAAAATGCCCTGTGAATTCTTCCCTGGTGTAAGATCGTCTCTCACAACTGTCCATTTGATTGAAGTTCATGAACAAATTAGAAAAATAACAATGACAACATCTATTTGCGTTATATTGAAGCACGGAGCTCAACTTAAATCATGCTAATGAAAGCTGAAACTTTTTGATGTGACTGGGCTTTGTGTTGTGTCTGTCAGTTTTTGTGGTGACTCGAGAGCAGCAAGTGGTGGGTGTAGCAAATCCTCTGCAGGTTAATTTGGTGCCGAAAGATACATAGATTTTGTGTTGAAACTGAGACAGGCAATGTTGTATGCAGCGAGTCCCTCGTGGTGTATAAGTATAGTGTATTTGGTTTTCATGTGCTGTTTGAGAGTCTCAGTGCAAATGTTGTGTTTGGAATCTTGTGTGACTGTGTTTGTCATCCAGTAAGCACCAGTGTGCTAGAAGATGTTTTTATGACCTAAATGCACAAGCATGTCTGTTGATTGGCTTGAATACACCTCCTGGCAAAAGGGTTTGCAAATTTGTTGAAAACAACAATAAGTAATATGGAGAAATATTCTTGTGATGTGTAGATAACGTCAAGTGAATTAAAGCAGTGATCATGAAAACTGTGTTAAAATGCAGGTAAATGGTTTTTGATTTGATTGAAGATGATTGCTGTATAGCTTCTTGTGCCTACTTGGTTTTGACAAAGTATGTAAGTGTATCAGTCAGGTTTTGTGATAGTGTGAGTATCTTCATGTTAATGTTTCTTTCTCTAGATGCCTCGAGGCCATGGCCACTCTCTCTCTCTCTCTCGCTCTCTCTCTCTCTCTCTCTCACTTCAGGTTACAACCTGGAAGACTAAGGACTGGGAACCACAGGAGCTCCACATCCACCACGATGGTCATATGTCCATCCATCCATCCATCCATCCATCCATCCATCCATCCATCCATCCATCCATTCTTGCGGGGGGGGGGGGGGGGGCCTATCCCAGCAGCTTATGACGAGAGGCAGGGTTCACCCTGGACAGGTCACCAGTCCATCACAGGGCCAACACATAGAGACAGACACCCAGACAACCATTCACACTCACAGTCACACCTACAGTCAATTTAGAGTATCAATCAGCCTCGTCCCCTCTTGATGTCTTTGGACTGTGGGAGGAAGCTGGAGTACCAGAGAGAACCCCAATTCAGGCCAAGGCCCTGGGGTCAGACCAGCTATTGACCTTACAGACAAAGTATGAAGCTGAGGTACAAGAAAGCCAAAACAGAGGATACCAGCTAAAATTCCTAATCAGTTCATTGTCAGGAGTCACTCCTGCTGAGTTTCCAGACAAGAAGTTAGAACTGATGTGAAATTTAGATAAATGACTGAAAGTAACATGAGTATTCATATTTGTATAAGTGCTCATTTTTTCCAGCCAGTTTTTCTTCTTGTTTCAGTTTGGCCATATTGTTGGGGATTTCCGCCTGTGAAGAATCATGGATGGTTTTGTGGGGATGTCAGAGGGAAGAATATCAGCACCAGGGGCCAGTGCTGCTGAGCTGAGGACTCAGGTCCACCTCCATGATGTTGAGCTCCACTTACCTGAGGTGGTCTGTCTCCTGGCTCCAAGCAACAACCTGATGAGGAGCAGAACCATCAGCGAGGCAGGAGCCGACTTCCTCAAGCTCCTGACCAGTGTCTGCTGGATTGTTTTATTATGTCTCATGTTTATAATAATTCATTTTAGGGTTAAATGTGATGAGCACAGGAGGAGGCGGACTGGGGCAAAACACATGGAGTCCATGACCTAGGAGACCCAGAGGTTTGTGTGACTGATGATACAGATTGAAGAAGTCAGGACAGAGGTCCAAGCAAAGACCTCCCAGGTATAAACACCAAAGTAAAGAATAGAGTTGATAGATGGACAGACTGTTGGATGTTTATTAGGATGTTTTAATGAGATGATGATGCTGAATGATAAATGAATGAACTTAACCCTCTATTGTCTTTGTTTTCCCCAGTCACACGTGAGAGCCCCCACCACCACCACCACCACCACCACCTCATCCTTCTCTTCTCCTCAGGTGGCAGGGAGGTCATCTCTGGGGTGTGGTCAGACAACATCAGGGTCC
Source organism: Aulostomus chinensis (assembly GCF_037954235.1). NCBI lineage: Eukaryota > Metazoa > Chordata > Actinopteri > Syngnathiformes > Aulostomidae > Aulostomus > Aulostomus chinensis. The sequence goes on along the minus strand of NC_141330.1, from coordinate 19,828,989 downwards.
TGCTGTCCCTCCTCACAACCCTGTTCACCATGTCCACCATACTCATGCAAAGAGACCAAGGCTGATCGTCTCTTCAGGCAAGTAAGATACAGCCTGTTACTATGACAACAAGCTAAATACAAACATAACAACATTTTGGGAAATACACGTATTCTCCTTTGTTTTGAGAGCCAGAGAAGAACGTAGATACTCTTTTCCCCTCTGCGCTGCATTAGAGACCATCAGAGGCAAGTTCACTGCTAAGTTAGGTTAGCACAAATGGTAATGCTTGTAGATGGGTAGTACAAATAAAAGTTTGGCTTTAATTTTATCTTTTTATTTAAAACATCTGTTTTGTTTTTTTTAAATATAACTAAAGTGCTCTCCTCTAATGTTGTCTCCTCGATGGGTTCTTTTTTCCGTCATTGGAACAGCATTGATACTGCATTTTTATGACATTCAGCAACAAAACACACAACATTGTACCTTTAACACCAATAAGCACATTTGCATATCCACATCAATGCTGTTGCTAATGAAGGTTTTCTTTCCCCTTAAGCCATAAATGAAAAGCAAAGACACTGGCAGAGGTTCTTCCATATGACTGGAACAGGGTTGAAGGCCCTGCGGTGTCCATTGTTAGAAATATAGTCTTATTTAGTGCATGTCGACATGATAACATTCTTTATGAGGATTCATTTATTTTCCATAGTTTACTTTAGAGAGAAGTAGGTCATAAGTACATATCAATCACCGCCTTTATGCTGCAAATACATTCTGAAGGTTGTGCATATATCTCGGTCTGAGGGTCAAAGGGTGTTTAGTCACATGTCCACAGGATCCACAGGGAGTCCACTGGCTGTCAAGCAGCCTAGAGAGCAGGGCAGCAGGGCCAGGAGACCCGGTCTGGCTCATGGAGCCATGATACTGCCTGGACCAACTGGGTAGGTGTCAGGTCAACCTCTCCCTCTGCTGGACCTCATGCTACACCTGTAAACAGATCATGCTCCAAACTTTAGAATATCTTATCTGGGTACTAGAAGGATCGTGGAAACTCAAACCCTTTGCATTTTCACATCACCCAGTGGTCTAATATAGGCTGCTTTAGGTAAAGAATTAGAAGAGAACCGATTAAGCCCTTAATAAGGGTTCTTTAAAGTATGAAATAGAATCACGCCATGTTCCAGCGCAATCTGAGCTTTAAAGAAATGACACCAGACACACGATTGGTTTGTTAGGTGTCTTACAACCGCCCTCTAAATAGCAAAAGGAAGCTGAACACACCCCGAGCACCCTCCACCAACTGCTGGGGCCATGGATCACTCAAACGGGGGCCTTTGTCTTCTAATACATTAAACACAACCTCGGAAATTGTAATTTTTTTGTCATGGTGAGAATATATTTCATGAGGTCTAACATTTGTTTATGTTTTATGAATATAATCTTTAGGTGTGAAACTGAACCAAGGCTAATATTTCATGTTAAAAATTCCTCCTCTGTCTTAAGTCTGCAGTGTGTGTGGGAATGACCGTATTTCAGGGGTATGTCCATCAAAAACAGAGTTTCAACATTTTTCCTCTTACCCAAAGACCTGCCATTGTCGCCTCCTGTTTGCTCTGGAAACGTGACGGATTCAGATATTTTTGGCTTGAATTGAAACAACAGCAAGAACCACATGACGATTGTTTATTATGTGCTTCTTTATTTATCACAGTCACCCATCATCCAGGCCTTCATATACAGCGAATTTTTGTTTTGTGTGTGTGAGAGTTTCTGTGTGTGGGTGGCAGACAGTTAAAAGGTAAGCAGCTCGGAAACAAAACCCATGGAAAACAGATTGCTTCCTATCTCCTGTGTCACAGGCATAGATATGCTGACGTGTGTGTGTGTGTGTGTGTGTGTGTGTGTGTGTGCGTAGGCGCGCACACTAATGCTTGGCTCCCATGGTGCTTATCAGGTGTAGTAGGTGGAATGAACAGATGCTATGTGCCTTTACTGATACTCCAAATGAATGCTATAGGGACAAAGGGTGTGTATGTGTGTGTGTGTGTGTGTGTGTGTGTGTGTGTGTGATTGGGTCTGTGCGCGTGCAAGTGTGCGCCTGTGTGTGTGTGAGTGTGTGTGTGTATCTGTGTGTGTGATTGGGTTTGTATGTGTGTGTTTGTTGAGGTGTTTGGCAGGTTTATTTTTTATAGCTATAATTAGCTATCAGATGAGTCACAGTGGATCCAAATTTGAAAGCTTCTTTGCATCTGGAAACTCTATAGGCAGTTTTACATCCTTCCATGTGACTGAGTTTTTTATTAGTATCTTGAACTTTTTTGGCTTTGTCACATGTACTGTCAACACTCAGACAAGCAGCTCTTTGAGACTGCTCCTATCAGCGTCTCTACTACACAATGAGTCAATGAGAACTAATCACTTTTAGCAATGAACCGTAGGGAATCATTACCTTCCTGCAGGTTTCCTTGGCTATACTGAGCTGTTTGAGTGTTTTTCAGCAACTGCACTGAACTAAAGAGCCCGAGATTTTCTCAGGAGTTGAAAGGAGGGTCAGGATGAGACATGAGCCAAGGAAGAGTCACTTCTATTAAAAGCACCACCACATTTCTCCTGATTTGTTCCTGAGTGACACTCCTCTCTGCACAGTATCTCTCTTTTTGCCTGTGCTTGGCCGCCCAGCCCCCATCTCGTACATTCACACCAGTAGCACCACTGTGGCTGTGATGATCTGTGTGCTCTGCACCTCTCCTTTGAGTTGCTTTCTACCAGGCCTGTTATATTGCTAGTGACTTCAAAGAAAAACAGATGCATTCAAAGCAAAGTCGGGCTGCAAAGTCCAATCCAAATGGACCAGTCGGTGAACATGAGCACTGACTTTAAAATGGCTCCTCTTTGTGGCACTTCCTCTCCTGTCCCCCTGTGTTACATTCCCAAGAAGATTTAATGTCTTAGTAGTTGCCACTGATGGTGCACAGGTGAGAGTAGCCTTACATTGGCTAATCATGTATCCACAGTAACTAGCTAGTCTGTAGCTGTGATGGCTCATAGTCAACTGTGCACGGCCAACGCCTTGAAGTAAAGTCCGCAAATTGAAAGCAATTTCAATAAAATGACCACAGATTAAATGACTAAACCCCAACATTCTCACCTAAAAGCTTGAAATGTGCATAACCAGTACCATTTCACATGGGAATGTCGCCATAGACACCCAGTTCATCAAACTTTTGCTTTCATCAGTCAGAATTGTTTTACCACATTCTGTGATAGGTAGTGACTTTATAAGACAGTTCTAGAAATGAAAATCTTACACATTACCAATATGAAGTTGTCTCTTGTGGTGCGCATTTCAATTTTCCCAACTTGTGAAGGAAATTCCCAGTAAATTCAGTCAGTGACATGCTACATTCGTCTAGATGAGAAGCCAGAGGTCATTTTGTTTAATTAACTTTCCAGGAGTTTGATGATCATTAAGAACGACTTTTAAATTTGCAGTCAAACTCATAATTCCACTTGGTCTTGAGTGAAGCTCCACCATAAAGGATGGTCATCACTGCGAACCATGCTACCGAAGCTGTGCGTGCATGAATGGTTCATTGTTCATCGGCTGCGGGTGTCTCTCATCGTATTGGAAGAATATTGTTGAGTGTTTGTCTTCATCGCTTTCATTATAACTCACAATGACTCACAATACAAGGGCTTACTCTACACACTCATGTGCACCTCTGTTAAATGAGCCCACTTTCATCTACAACTTGTCATCAAATGTGAAACATAAACCAGGCAGCAGCCACGGAAAATAATCTCTGAAATGGCTTAATTCTTCAATGCAATTATTAAACACAAATATGTCACTGTCTGGACCATAAACAAGGACCCATGGATGGTCACGTCCACCGTGATGATAGGTTATTTAGAATTATTCATTCTAACATGAGCTTTTTTTTTTTTTTGTAACAAATTGATGACAGGTTCATTAATTGTGCAGGGAAATGTGATATCACCGAACACAGTCAGGTTTTCTCAATCAGTCATGCTTCATATCTTAATCTAAATGGTGTGGGGTCAAAAGGTTTACAGCACCACACTGGGGCTCCCTAAATAACTAACTTTGCCTCTCAGAAAGGTTTGGTACTTAACCCTGTGTTTGAGGGAGGTCAGGCATCAGGACATCAGAGATGTGAGGAGTTAATGAGGTTCGGTTGGCTAATGTATCTTTTTTCCTCAGTAGCTATTCCTCACAGTCAGCCCGGTGACAGGAGGGTGGATGCCACCAGGGCCCAAACTCAGTACGCTTTTATTTTAAATTCATTTTAACCATGTAAAAGCCAAACACCGGAACTGGGTTGATGGTACAGTAGTAGGTGTGAAGTCAAAATCAAGATGGTAAAAAAGTGACTTAGCAGCAAAAACTAGTGAGGATGAGATCCAGTTGACATGACAACAAAAATAAGACCATAAAAATAGAATGTTTTTTTAGTGCAGATTTCATTTTGCATCATGGCCCAAGAAAGAAACTATATAGGGCGTCATTATGTGTCCCAATCTGACACTCCATCCAACATTTGTTTTGGACGTTTACCAACCAGAAAAGTGAACCTCGTGGTGAAACAAGAGGTTGGTACTGCCCGAAAATGATTTTTGTATAAAATCTAATGGGTGAACAACTAATGGATATTTGATGATCTATTTGATCTGATGAAGGATAAACGCTGAAATAAATCAGTAGTGTAATCTTTCGGGTGTCATGGATATCTGTACCAAGTCCATTATCAAGCATTTGAAAGCAGACTTTCACCTCTACTTCACATTCATGCTGTATTATCTTTTCCTTCATAATTTAGAAAAAGAGAGGGGTTAACAACCCTTAATGACATATTCTAACCCTGGTCAGGGGAATGGACCTTATTAGCAGTGTATTGAGTTTTTGGGGGCCTCATGGGGAGAAAAAGTACTAAAAGGTCCTCATTATGTGAAAAAGTATGGAAAACAAATAATTCATTTTCACTCATGCCTTTTTCAAAACCCTATCATACAAAGAAAGAAACACGTCAGATATTATTTTTTTGATAAACATCATTTGTAATGGTGCAGGGGATGAGAGGAAGATGGTGCTTTGTTAATTGGCTGCTTATCCTCTTATAATGTACTCTTCTCATATCACTTCATGTGGCAGAAGTAATATTTTTCACAATTTTGAGTATCACTAGCCCAACAAAATGGGCTAAACCAGAAGTTACCGGGCTCAGCCGGTGGAAGCCTTTCAAAAGCTGAGTTTTCATTATTCTCTGAAACCGAACTTTTTTTTTGCTTGTAATTGAGCAACTTTCATAGGAAGGAGGCCAGACTCCAACCCTGCAGTGTCTTGTTGTCTGGATAAATTTGAGTAGACGCACGTACACAAGGACACAAATTGCTAGAAGGGTCTCATTTTAACAGACAGATGCAAAAAAAGCTACATGCGCTCACAGCAACAGATGTGCTGTATTTTATCTCAGTGCAGTACCGCAAATGACCCCCACCCCTGCTGGTAATAGATCCAGAATGTCTTGGATCTGCAAGGTTCTCAAACCAGACTGCGGTGTAAGACAGAAATTAGTGGGGTACTGTGCAAGTGCTTAAGCAAATTATAAGTGTCAAAATAATATCATAATAAGTGTTTAAGAGTGGAGTGGTTTTCTGCATGGTAAGAGACCTTTGTCTGAAATTCAATAAACACTCTGAGCCAAGAACCCATACATTAGCGGGAAAGATATTTCATGGAATCCTTGAGTGGTTGCCCAGTGTTATTGAGTAATACCACATTTCCAGGGATATAACAACAGCTAACAACAAGAGCGTTTTGAAATTCTTATAATCAAAGCAAGAAAGAAGCTCTTGAAGTTTTCCCTCAATGCCACTGACACCAAGGGTCATCATAGCAAGACTTAAGTTTCATTTTTTTGGCCCTTCAGTACGACAAAGAGCTTGAGAAGGTGGGCAGTGTTAAGTGATCTTTTCACAAATCACAAGGCAGCGCCACAAATTTTCAATACACTTGTGTTAATTGTCCACCTGTTAGGGTTCCTACAGAAGGTGTAAACTACATTTCTGCTAGCTTCATCGTCATCCTTTCACTCCAGGAAGTAGCATAAGTCCGCAGGACAAATACACTCACATAGCACATACTAGTGCGTACTACCTTGACTAAAAGCCCTCCTCAGGTGCAGGTTGTAGCCAATGAAACTACTTGATTTTTTTAAATGGTACCAAATATTGCCACACATTACTAACAATATACAGATGTCTATGTGTGTGTTGCAACAATTTACAGCCACTTGGTCCCTCTGCTCAGGACCCAGTATGACTGGAGGGAAGAAGGGCTGGCTTCTGTGGTGCTATCATTCTAGTTCTGAATATTTTTTCTTGGAAGTTTCATTTCTTATTTTCCTAATAAACTTTATGGGCAGGAAGTGACCAAGGTATCAAACGTGCAGATGGCTCAGCAGGAATTTACAAGTTAATACAGTATCCTTGTTTCAAAGTCATGATTGTTGCATTCACAGGCCAACTATTGTCTCCCAGGTAGAGAACAAAAATATTTGATTTGAGAGGCTGCAACTAGCACACATGGCTCTGATTTGGAAAAGCTTTCTATGTCGTGCATGTGGAAGTCACTTAGTTAAGAAGATAGATGTGTCAAGGTGAAGTTAGCTCCTTAAGCAGGTTGTTCAAAGGTCAAAAGGCTGAAGTAAAATTTTTGTACCACGTTTAAAGAGCAACAGGTTAACATAATTTGCAAAGAAGGTATTTTTCAGCCGGAAAGTCGTCATTGATGCTCTCATCATTAATACAAATGATCCAAAATCTTTTTGGTTTTCTTTACATTACGGGAAGAAATGGCAAGTCACAGAAAGATAATTAGTGTTTTCTTACCATGTATTTCGCACAACTATGTTTCTAATTACAAACATGGCTGTATATGCTGTAAAACAAAGGCTGGTTTTTTAAATGTAGACATCCTCAACATTTGAGTACTTGGGCTTTGAACGTGTCCAAACGAGTCATGAGGTGAACAGTTAAACCTTATTTAAGGATATCATTACGTCTATTTTATGACATGATTTAGAGATGCGCTAAATATAGGCATAAATTTGGCCCCGTGGTCTTTACTGGCGAGTATTATTACTTGATGCAAACCAGAGATCCCTGGAAGCAGTTTTTATCATCGAACATTGACTGTTTTCCACCTTGGCCTGGTCTCTGACTGTGGTATCTCATTGAGACAGAAAGGGAATCTTTGAGGGTAAGAGAAACCACATCGCTGGCCTTACGTGATACCTGTCTTTCACAAAGCAGCCCCCTGCTCCCTTTCAATCAGCCTGCTCTATCTCCAGATGAGAGGTGGACACACATTTTAAGTTACTACAGATGTTTTCAATTTCCCCTTCCTCTTAAGCTGCCCACTTTCCTTTGCAGTGTCCATTTCAAATTTACACAATTTCCCATCATTCCCTTTGAATTCCATCTGCTTCCTTTGTGTCTCCTTGATTTGAAATTTATCTGAATTTCAATTAATTGTTGGTTAATCTTCTGTCTTGCTCATCCTGCTTTCTCATCTACTCTTTTGCATCCCTCCACTGTTTACCTTTACACAATTCCAACTCATCAGCCAATTCTGTAAAGTCAACAGGAAGATTTAGTGAGGTGTTTGTTATCTCCTTGCGTGTCCCAGGTGACTGTGACCTGATCTGGAGCACCAATCGTCAGATGAAACCTTTGTCAGTATAGGTACAACAGTGGTTTAGGTTTTGAAAGAACTACTGACCCAAAAAATTACTTTAGTTACTCTCGGTCTAACATCCATGAACAATTTTGGTGAGACCAAATTTTTGGCCCAGGAAAATTCCAGTTTCTGCCTTCAGTCGATCATTCATTCCAAGGTAAACAGTGTTTGAAGTGTTTACCTGGAATGGCATCTCCATTGTGTGATGACTATTTGGCTTTTAGACTTATATGGATATGAAACATGGAAAAAAAACACATTTGAATCAGTCATTGATTCCACTCTCTGGTCTCAAGTTGCTAATTGAATGCATTCTATGAATGGCAAATGGAAAGTCTTGGTCTGAAGAATCACTTGCTCCACCAGAAGCCCAAACTTTGGTCATTGTTTGCTGAGATAATTCATCTTGATGGTTTCTGAGTTCAAATTGTGGTCATGGCTTGGGGGGAAAAAATATAATTAATCTTTCAACAAAAAAAAGAAATCAACAAACCACCGGTAAAATCTGTAACATGCGTGTCGTCCTCACTCGTTGACACCCAATATCTACATGTATCGATTTTTACTCATCTTCTGTTTAATGGCTCTGTCTTTCTTTTTCTTTGGCCATTTCCGTGTATTGTATGATAGATAACACTGAAGTTACAGACAAATAATCTGGAAAGAAAAGGGGATATTAAATGCAGTGACTCTCTGGCTGGAGGACAAACCTTTGCGCGTACGTTGGAATGTTTCCTGTATCTTACACCCACCAGGACTTACTGCAATGTTTGATTATGTACATCCATCCCTGCATCCATTTTCTTCAGCTTATCCTGTTAAGGGTTGGGGGTGGGGCCTATCCCAGCAACTTTCGGGCATGAGGCGGGGTTCACCCTGGACAGGTCACCAGTCCATCACAGGACCAACACATAGAGACAGACAACCATTCACACTCACAGTCACACCTGTGGTCAATTTAGAGTATCAATCAGCCTCGTCCTCTCTTGATGTCTTTGGACTGTGGGAGGAAGCTGGAGTACCAGAGAGAACATGCAGACTCCACACAGAAAGATCCTGTGCCCGAGCTGGGACTCGAACCTGGAACTTTCTTGCTGTGAGGCAGCAGAGTTAACCACTGCACCACCGTGCTGCCCTTTTTGATAATTGCACCTTAAATTTCCTTCAATTCTTCCGTCCCATTCTATTGCACAAAGTGGCATCCTTTTTCTTCTGAACCTTTTCTGTTTTTTTTTTGCATCACCATCTTTGTGCCACATTTTCTCCTCAGTCTCCATCCTCGGGCCTCTCCTGATCCGTACTGCTCCTAATTTGCTTCTTCTTCTTAGAGCTCCTACCACTTTTCCTTTTCTTTTCGCTCTTCCTCCTTTGATCCAGCCTCTCGCAGTCCCTTCCGATCCTGTTTGCCTATCACCTTTCTCCCCACCTAAATGGGATATGTAAGGCCAGTGTTGACACTGTATAGTAGCACAGAGGGAAGCTTAGCGCACCCCCCAAAAGCACCAGTCATTCTCGCTAACTCAAGACAGGCAGCCCCTTCAGATCACCAGGCCGATATGGCAGGGAAAGCTACAGTAGGTCCTACTTAGGAGAGCAGCACAGCCATTATGAAACCAGAATACGCAAATAATGTCATACTGAAAGTGGCAGCTGATCTGACATCTGTGTGGGGAAAGTGTGATTTGACAGTTTGAAATGGAGAACGAGAAAGTGAGTCTCCAAAGTGAAATGAATATTTTTTTTGCAGCATGATCTAAAGCTTTGATTTGACATTTGATGAGGAAATAAAAGGGTTTAGAGAGAGAGAGAAAGAGTGTGTGTGTGTCTTCCATAAACACTGTGTGTCACTACAATTTACACCAAAATTGATTTATTATGTATTTAACTGAATGGGATATTTAAACTGTTGATTAGTATGAAGGGTCATGTACATGAACACACACATTTACTGTCCACAAACACACGCAAAGTAAACCCAAAGTAAATCTTGTATAAATGAGCTCCAGGTAGATGCAATCCTGACGTGCAACAAATGCAGTTGCCACAACTCAGCTTATTATTGCACCAGCTTTTACATCTGTTTTTTTCTGTGTTTCTGATTCCCAGGAAACACACACACACACACACACACACACACACACACACACACACACACACACACACACACACACACACACACACATTTTCTACCGCTTATCCTGTTACGGGTGTGGGGGGGGGGGGGGGGGGGGCTGGAGCCTATCCCAGCAGCCTGAGAGGTGGGGTTCACCCTGGACAGGTTGCCAGTCCATCTCAGGGCCAACACATAGAGACAGACAACCATTCACACTCACAGTCACACCTACAGTCAATTTAGAGTATCAATCAGCCTCATCCCCTCTTGATGTCTTTGGACTGTGGGAGGAAGCTGGAGTACCAGAGAGAACCCACACAGGAACAGGGAGAACATGGAGACTCACACAGAAAGATCCTGTGCTGGAGCTGGGACTCGAACCTGGAACCTTCTTGTTCTGAGTCGACAGTGCTGACCTGCACCACCGTGTCGCCCCTCACAAATACTCATATAGCCAATATGATAAACCTACACATACACACACATGTTTGTGGTCTGTCCTTACGCACAAGGGAGAGATGATGGAATCCTGTGAGGTGAAGTCATGATGAGTACCGTAAGCTGTAGGTGAAGCAACAGTCTAATGAGAGGAGAGAATGCATGTTCTGTATTTAATTTGTTTCGATTTTCTTTGGAAAAGACAGAAATTGCTCATGTTATTTCAAAACAAGATATTTCAGCCCATTCTCAGCTCCTATGTGGGTGACGAACAGTCAGTGTCATAGGTACAAAGAGCAGCAGCCCAGCCTTGTCTAAAGCTGCGTCTGTCTGCTGTAGAAATCTTCAGTTTGCCTTAATTCAGTATATTTGGATCATCCTTTAAGATATTTTCAGTCTTGAAAAGGGTCTGACACAAGAGAGTGTGACCAGTGTGTCAGAGAGAAAAACAACTTTGAAATGGGAAGAGAGCTCCCACGGACTGTCTCGCCTGATTGCTCTTAAGTTTACAGATGTTTCAGACTGTCTGACCTTCATAAGGAACTTTCTTTTCTTCTACTTTTAAAGTTCCAACTAGTCAAAACTATGTTGTAGATATCTCAAGCTAGAATTACACATAGTCCTAAACTAATTGCAGATATCTAAGACCAAGTTAGTTTCAAATCATTGTCATCTGAGATATCTGAAACAATAGATATCTTTAACTTTTGTTCTGCTCAGTCTAAATGTATTTGCAGTTCTCTTGAATTTGAGTCGTGAATGGGTGAAAGGAAATTAAGGACATCTGGGACTGGGGATGCAGGAGCAGCAGGTGGAAGGCCAAACTCCAGGAGTTTGGTAAAGCATCATCGTATCAGTGCTATCTGACAGTTTGAATATGATTCTGCTTCTATCGTTTTCTCTGTTTGATCTGGACAAGACCTGCAGTCACTGGACAATCAGACCCACAGTGTAATACTGAAGGTAATCAGGGACAATTATGTAAACTATAAAAATAAACAAAACACAAATACCGGTACAATATGACAAATTCCTGAGTAAAAAACAGATTTATTATACCAAGTCAAGGTCCCCCTCATTCAGGTCATATTAGGGCCTGAACCCACCCCCATGATGAATATTTGTCTCCCAAACCTGGAAATATGTTTGTGGTCAAATATGATTTTGTCCAGACTTCCATGAATTCTAGTACTCTAGGTAGAGGGATGAGAGGGAAACCATGATCACAGTCATCCCCCTTAACAACCCCCTCAAGGACCCCTGGTGGTCCCCAGACCCTATGGTGACCCCTTTTTCTGAGGGACAAGACGACGTGAGAAGAAAGTGTCATTGGCTGTTGAAGACATTTAATAGTTAGCAACACGTGTAAACTGCAGATTTCGATCAAATTACTGATTTATTACATTTGTGGTAAGTTATAATTTGGAAAGCAGAAGATTTACACCTTCCATGCACGTTCCTGAGGTATTATGTTGATGGGAAATTCATGACGTTTTTGGGATTATTACATTTAAAGCTGCTGCAGATTAGTATTACATTTGTGTTTTATTACTTTTGCAGGTGTTACAACAGTCTGACTTACACTTAACGTTAGTATTCAGTCTCTCTCTCCGGCTGAGACCATGATTTAAATTTACCGCTGTCTCACCTGGAACGCAGTTTACAGTGCGATTCGTATGCGGTCCCTTTCTTAAAATCCCGTTGCACTGTTGTGTCTTTATTTCATTTTTCCTGTCAGTTCATCCTCTTTCCGTCACACAAGTCTATTCAGTCTCCTCAATACTCATCATCACACGACATCCAAATTAAAGCGGATGTACAGTACAACTCTTTCTGCTTTCTGTATCTGTGCTGGACCCTGAAGGACGTCGAGCCTGACAGACTTTGAGTTCGTAAACACGGTCTATGTCACTGATATGTTGAGGATAATCGATTTGAGCGTGACGAGGTGGAAGTGTAATTCACCTCTAATGTCATCATTCTGAATAACACTGCAGTTGTAGGGGGAGACAGTCTGGAGGTTTAGAGGTTATTTCTGTCTTTCAAAAAAAAAAAAAAAAAGCTGCTTCATTCACATAGTGTCTACTTTCTTTCTGCTCTAATTTGGTCTAAAGCTGCACACAACACACAAACATACACACACAAACACACAATATAGAAATACAGTAAATTGTTCATGATCATGTTTTCATTGATGAGTAATCATCATATACAGCACATACATGGAGCAGACACAGACTGGGTTGCCACTTGGTTTTTGACTCCTGTTTTGAAGCACAGAGTATAGCATTTTTTTGAGTTTGTTGTCTCTTTTACCAGAAGAAAAAAACAACATCCTTCCCTTTTTTGTTCCAAATTTTTCGTTCTTTTTTGTTCTTTTTCTCTCTCTTGCTCGTGTTGGTTGCTGAATGCATGTACTCCACATTCTTACTGTTTACACCAGGGACCGGTTGATTGCTGAAGCTGGCTGGCCCTCATGGCGACCACAGAAATTATGAGCGCACAAAGAGGATGCAGATGGGGAACAAAGCAATGAGGAAAGAGCGCCGGGTCACGAGGAATGTCTGATGAAGATCCGCAACCTGATCCCTGATCCAAACACCCTTGGTAGAACAAGTGCTTTTAAAAAAGTTATGTTCTCATCATGCAGATGGACCCTAATATAGAATCAAAACTTATTATGAATCAGTGTTGGGATGTAGTAATTTCTGCATCAGTTAGATCATTTTATTGCAATCATCTAGGATGGCAGTGTGTGCTTCTGGGTGATGTTCATGGGCCCAGACAGAAGTGCAGTGACATAATACTGTGTTATCAGTGCCACTAGAGACCCCTGCATCTTCCCTCTGATATCCATGGATGTAAGTCACATAAAATGGAAACATTATTTTATCTTTGCCATGTGCGCTTGAACAGTTGTAGGCCTACAAATCAACTTCCTTTTTTTGATCAGTGAAATTCTTCCAACTGTGAACAAAGTCGTTTTAGAGCCCAAATTTTGAGAATGAGCCTATCATCTGCTACCACAGTTTTTCCTGCCTCTGGGTTACATGTCACTAGGTTATATACACTAGTCCTGTTAGGGGGTTTTTAGGGTCCCCTTCAGCAGACTCCACACAGAAAGATCCTGTGCCCGAGCTGGGACTCAAACCCGGAACCTTCTTGCTGTGAGGCAGCAGAGTTAACCACTGCACCACTGTGCTGCCCTTTTTGATAACTGCACCTTAAATTTCCTTCAATTCTTCCGTCCCATTCTATTGCACAAAGTGGCATCCTTTTTCTTCTGAACCTTTTCTGTTTTTTTTTTGCATCAGCATCTTTGTGCCACATTTCCTCCTCAGTCTCCATCCTCGGGCCTCTCCTGATCCGTACTGCTCCTAATTTGCTTCTTCTTCTTAGAGCTCCTACCACTTTTCCTTTTCTTTTCGCTCTTCCTCCTTTGATCCAGCCTCTCGCAGTCCCTTCCGATCCTGTTTGCCTATCACCTTTCTCCCCACCTAAATGGGATATGTAAGGCCAGTGTTGACACTGTATAGTAGCACAGAGGGAAGCTTAGCGCACCCCCCAAAAGCACCAGTCATTCTCGCTAACTCAAGACAGGCAGCCCCTTCAGATCACCAGGCCTTCTGATGACACACCTTCTCAAAACTAAAAAGAAGTTCAACACTGCCAGAACGCACCGTTGCGCCATTCACCTACCACCATGCACCATAAGGTCACTTAAATAGGGCCCAAAATCTGAGCTCCAGTTGCTTAAACCACTGTAAGTCTTCTCTCAAATAAACTGACAGTGTGACCACAGCAAGAACTAGGTCCTTTTTCTCCTGCTCCATTTTTAGAGGACTGAGTTCAGTTCTCTTAAAGAGGACTGTATGTGCACACAGCCTCAATGACAGTTTGGACTTGTTAAAAAAACCCTGTTTCTCATGCTGTTCTAAACTAAGAAAGCTAAGAAAAATAACAAATTTATGCTGTAACAGGTTTTCCAAACTCTCCTCAAAAAGTGGCACTCTTAGTTCTAACAAGACTAAAACATCTTGGTATAATTTTTTTCTTTTCCCGATGGCAAGCTGTTTAGTCTCATTTAAAAGCCATTTCACCCTCTGGGCTTGGTTTTCATCAAGTGTGAAATCTGTTCATAGCATGAAACTGTCTTAGACAAAGCAATCTGTCAAGCTGTCTGTAAGTATTTGTAACTACCTAACAACGACTACCTAAAGCTTAAATAAATAAGTGAAGCAGTAATATGTATCCAATATGCAGTAATTCAAGCCAACTAAATCAAGTTTGAAGATCAGGCAGGGGGGGTTCTGTAGTAATGAGTGTAGTCAGGAGGAAGGCGTGGACCTGAATCCTGAGGGGGGAGGGAGTCATCATCGAGTCAGGGCCGTAACGACACAGCAATACGCGGACAGGCCTATGAAATATATCACAAATGTTGCTGCGCTCTTATTATTTTCATGCACATTTTCAGTATGAGATTAATGCACTGTACCACAGACGTTTCTGTTTTCATGTTTGTTTTCCTTCCAGGTTTTTATGTGCACACATTCCGTTTTAATGCCTGATTGTAGACCCGTGTCAACCCTCTTCTCCCATATTTTTTCTTTTTACATGCGTGCACAAACTCATAAGACAACAAGTTCTTTCAGACCTCGTGTGTGCTCTGAGTAGGGATGAGGGACGAAGAAACTCTTAAACGTCAAATATGTTGGTTTAAATATCTGCACTAATATTGGGTTTTGCTCCCGAATAAAATTCTTTGGTCGGGTCATGAGAAACATTTTATGACACAATGCATTTAGATAACATGAAATAACAATATTGAAATAAAAAAAAAAATTAAAAAAAACTTTTAAGGCTTGATAACAAATTATTTGCCATTTTTCACACCTACCCACAAGTTTGTGTTCTCCACAAAGTGCCACACTCATAGACCCAATGGCATAATGCAGTAATGATGAGAACCAAAATCAGCCTCATGTCCTCTGGGTCATATCACCATAACGTGTCTCTCTCTCAGGCCCAGTTATGGTGTTTCTTAATGGCAGATTTATCCTCCTCAGTGGAGACAGCTGACCAAATTCTGACTGTAAACCACACAGATACGCACAGAGGTTGCTGCATTTCAAAGGGAAGTCTGTAAACTACATTTAGTGGTACTTTAAAAAAGCCAAAAGGCCACCAGGCTAAGAAGACTAAGCTGTCTGGAGTGTTGTAACTCTGTCAGTCTGTCTGCAACTCTGAGTTTGCACTTACAATATGTGTGTATTTGTGTTTCTCTCTCAAATTTATCTCTCTACTCTCTTCTTCCAGCCCTATTTTAGCAGCCCAGAGCCAAACCAGGCCAGGCCAAATCAAACAGTTAAAACGTTTTTATCTCCTCCTTGTCTTCTTATCATCACAATTCACATCCTTTGCTTCACAGCTGCCTCCACAAGCCACCAAACCAATGATTCCTGTTCTTCTCTAAACTTTCAAAGTGTGTTTTTGTCATCAGCGTGTCAGTCAGACATCTTTATCATGTTCTTAGAAGGCATCGATGGTCAGTTATTTCATTTTCCCTGTAAAGTTCTGACAGAAAAAAACTGTTCCGTTATAAGCCCCGAACAGTCTAAAGAAATCTGGGGCAACAACGACATCTACAAGCTTTTCAGATGACACACAAAGGCGATAGTTCGTTACTAAGTACAACAAAATCTATTCCTGTGTTGTGAGGGAGTGGCTCCATATGGGTGCTTTGATTTTTTTTTTTCCTAATGGGGAAAAATGGGACCCACCCTGCCTGCCTTTAAACTCTGACTGACCTCCCTAACCCATTTTCTGTTGTCTGTTGCTGTCATCCTAACCTACATCTGCTGATCCTCTGAAGGCCTGCTCCAACAGCAAGGTTCAGCACGGACCCTCTCGTGACCACCTCCTCACTGCGTGTCCTTCAATCATCGAAGAACCCGTATTTCAGCGTGACAAAGTGAACCTGGATCATATTTTGTCGATTATTCATCTGTTGATTTAAATTAATCCACAAAAGGAGAGAAAATGAAAGATATATATACGCAAAACAACCTTGGTATAACTGATAAATCCCCTGAGGAACTGGTTGTCTAGAAGGGTGTGGTGCAACTGCTTCCACAACCTGGACTGGATGTGTGTGTGTGTGTGTGTGTGTGTGTGTGTGTGTATGTGTGAGTGTGTGTGTGAGAGAGAGTGTACTGCTGTCTGGCCAACATCTGTAGAGGTCTGGCAGAGATATGCTCACCAGGGTGTTCCTCTTGGATAACTGTGTGAAAATGTAAAAAGCTGGAATGAGACAATACGCAAGCGAGAGCCACACTTTGACAGCATCTACTGTTATCCAGCTTTGATTTACATGGGAACCATACTCAAGGACCCTGCAGCACAGGCATAGGAGAACAAACCTTTGACTTACTGATTGGTTACATAATGTCTTTTTTCATTAAGTTGCTATCATATATCTGTTTGACTGTCTTCAGTTGGTAGCTAGACACAATAATCGCTTGGATGCACTGAGTTGTGGTTAAAAAATCTGATTTTCTTTCCCTTTTGTCTCATCAGACATCTACAAAGCCACCTTTCTTATAAAAGCACATGTAGAGTGCGAGTATTTTATTATCCAGTGTTTTATATCTTCAGTAATATACAGCATAATATAGACTCTACTGTTCCCTACTAGGTGCTGATGTCCCTCGATACTTTTCTTTATTATCTGGCGGGTGAGAATGTTGTCTAATCTCTCACAGAACTCAACCAATTGTGGGTACATGCTTATAATTGGATAATTATTATTTCATAATATATGTAAAGACACTTTGAGATTGACATTTTAATCATCACCATCCTGGTTCTTTGTAACACACACCAAACGCAGCCTCATTTGGACCAAGTCTGGGTCACCTCTGGCCCGTACAGCTCAGTAAGGACTCCGGTCAGTGTCGATGTAATGAGCTGGGCTTGACTGAAGATATTCCAAGTTCTGTGTGGGCCTGAAGTGGCCCCAATGTCCTGAGTTATCCTGACTTGGGTCAGATGTGGCCCATATAAAGTGGACCTGAGGCTCAGTGTAGGCAGCCACTCACCTTAAGTCAATGCATTTGTTTAAGGCCAAATATCAGCCATGGGAGACCTGAACTGAGACCAGATGTGGGCCACATTTGGGCCAAACATTCATTGCTTTCTTGGTAATTTACAAAATCAACATATGGGGGATGACTTGAAACTAACATTAGAGACCAAAAGCTCACTAGGCAAAAGTTTAGTGAGAGGACCACACCAGCAAAGACGGCACACAAAGTGTTGATGTTCGGACCCCTGAGTCGTCATTACTGCATTATTACATGGTCTTCCTGTGTGTCTGGCCATCTTAGCGTGTCACCTTTGTATTTTTATTGATCTCCAATTTATGTTTTTGGATGTGTTTATTTGGCAGGTTTGTAAAACCGATATCGTCACACAGCTGTGTGTGGGCTCTAAATGATGAGACTGGGGGGGAAAGTAGGTCAGCAGTGATAGGGAAGAGAAGAGTGGTGATAACAGGGTTCGGGAGAAGTAAAACATGGTGTTTAGACCAGGGCCACAATGCAGAGACCACCTCTGAATGTGTAAGGACTGTTACAGATACGATATATTTAAGGAAGTGGAGATTAAGGGTGTTTCAGTCCCTCAAAGAATGTGATCTCAGTTACAGATAAATACCTATCGATAATAAGAAAAATATTAAGATGAACAAGAATGCCAACAAGTTTTTCCTCGTCTCCATCCTCAGTCTTCTGTTTTTAAAGAAAGGATGTGGCACGAGTGAGCTTGTTGATATTATCACGCTGAGGAAGCTGTTTGGCCAAAGCCGTGCAGCGATGTTACGCAGTGTACAGCGTAGGGTCCATCTGCTCACTCTGACTGATCTAGAGCCTGCTCTCGCTTGAGCCCTGACTCTGAAAGTGCAGGGCCCTGTTGTTTAACCCTGGTCTGCTTTATTAGGATGAGAACATCAGGACTTTCCAAGTGGAACCCCACCAACCTGCTGCTGTTGACAGGTTGTTATACCCCAGTCTGGGGGAACCCTTCACAACATAAAGTGTAGCTCCCCCATTCTCCCCACTGATTAAACACATCTCCAGTTCTCACTGAGGAACCTGCGGTGACTGCATTTCCCCAAATGTTTTTGCACCCCGCCTCTTCTTTCTCTCTGTATGAAGCGTTACTGCAGCCACTTGTTGCACTCTTTTGTTTGTTTTGTTTACTTGCTACCTCATGAGGTCGTGTGAGAGCGGTGACTTGAGGTGGTGCACCACTTCACAATCATCTTATTAAGACCCTGTGGTGTGTGATGCCTCAGAAGGTCAGTGCAGGTAGACAGTGGGGCCTAGAGAGCAGACTCCCTCACTGACCAACCACAGCTGCAGGACTACAGGTCAGCTGGGGTCATGAGAAGCACCAGCGCGCCTCAGGGAAAGTTTAGTCATCATTTCTCCTCACTCTCTATAACTCAGACTCCGTGGCTGCTCTGAATTGTACCACCTGCAGACATTATTGATCATCATCAGCTGCATCAGGGAGGAGTACACCAGACGGATGGAGGGCTTCGAGGCTGAGTTACTCTGAAATCAAAAGTTAATTGTTGTGACAACACAGAATTTGATTCTGAAGACCTTCTTAAAATAACTGCCTAAGTCATTTTTTGACAAGTTTTTTTAACTCCTTATGATATTTTACCCCAAGTTTTTTTTTGTGTGTGTGTTTTCTGAAAAACTTGAAAAAAATGACTTAGGCGATTAATTTAAGAAGGGAATGTTATGTAGCTCAATATGGCTGAATTCAGATAAAGCAGTTCTGAATGATGTGTTTCTGTTAGACAATGGAGAGAGTGTGAAATATGATGTGAAATGCAGCCCGTTAACACCACATGTTAAACGAGCTGCTGTTTTGTAAGCTGCTAAAACGGATTTATTAATTGTGACATCTTCTGACAAAAACTCCATATACTGTACGGGTTTTAAAGACAGCCACTGTGCTGTTACTTTGGCTGCATTTCCATGTAAAACAAAGCAGAATAAACTTGCGAAGCAGCTTTCAGCTGTCAGCTGCTGTGCTTACAGAGAATGTTCCGCTCTGCTTCTCTGCCACTTAGTGAACCAAAGGAAGGGATGTAACATAACTCTTCTCTTGTGGGGAAGTTCTGGTGAATGTCTCCAAAGTGTGTGCAGTGAAAGTGACTATAGAATTGTCAGCAACAACCTGACAGTATGAGCCTATTTTGGGAGCTCTGCTCAGCCGCTACGTGAAGTGTGACGCTTGTTGTAAAATGCTGTGTCTGCGTCAGTGCTCAGCTTCATATCCATCCTCACGGTTCCCCCAGTGGAGCAGGCAAATCACCAAGGGTTCACGCAGTTACGTCAGAGGTTGTGTCCTTTCGTAATCCCCAGACAAAAATGAACAAACTTTGCTAATACATCGCAATATGCTTATAATAACTTTTTTGTTTTGTAAATACTGTTTAATGAACAATTGAACAGCGAGTTGTTGTCTGTATGACTGACAGCTTTAGTGATCACCGAGAGAAGAATGCCGAGTTGGTCGATGTCGAGAAAAAAGTCCAAAAGCGACTTAGCCCACTTCAGCCATGGGCGGATAGCTTTAGTGAAGTGAAGCTTCTTTTCCTGAACTGCGACTTGTAGTTGAACTCAGGACATTTACCCATCATTTTAGGTCAATACTCCTGCCAGTGCTCCTGGTCATGGCGCCAGCAGAGGAAGCAGGAGTTGGTCCCTGAGTGCTGCACACAAAAAGAAAAAAAGACTTCTAATTAGTTCTCACTATACATTCAGACAGCAAAAAAAAAATGACCATCTCACAATGTATTTGACTATGTTTGTTATTGTGGTATTTATGACCTTATTTGCTACCTCAGTCAGTCTTTTCCAAATGAGCACGGTCTCCATCTTGAGTCTCACATGCCTTTCAGTTCAGCTTTAGCTTCAAATTGTGGTCACAGTGAGTTTAAAATCGATAAAAGTAGGATTTGGTGCTACAGTGTTGGCTCTGACTTTGAAGACACCGGCTGCAACACACCTCCACCTTCTCAAACATGTTCACATTCATTTCTTTTTCCAAACGGTGACAACCGACATTCCAGACGTGACGCTTTAAAACAGGATACCGTGAGCTGACGGGTGACTTCATGCTGGCTACATCCACCGCTTTTATTTGGTCTGTGACACAGATGCACATGTGACTGCCAATACACAGGCTTGTTTGGTTACCTCCGTCTCTCTCTGTCTCTCTCCTTCTCTTCCTCTCTCTCTCTCACACACACACACACACACATACAGCTGTTTTATTGGTTTTGGCTGTCACCTGCAACGCTGGCAGTTCGTTCATGGAAAACTGAAAATCGAACTTGCCCAGCTGCATGTGTGTGTGTGCACGTGTGATGAGGTGTGTGAACGCTTCCATCTGTGAATTAACACGCCTGTGTGTATGTACTGTATGTACACAACAGATAAAGTACATCCGATCCTCTGTGCCACTCTCAAGTCAATGCATCTGATGGCCACAGCACATTAACTTACGTGATTTACTGGCATTTACTGGAAGAAAAACAAATACACTCACTTACATAACCATAGCTGTCACTCTTTCACAATGTGGATGGATGATTAGCTGAATCGAATTAGCTGAATAAAAAAAAAAATCAAAGCTGTCCTGAATTAAAGAGACATGGATATTTTCAATGTATCAAACGTGAAAAAGGAGGAAAATAAAGAGTGACAGCCACATAATGAACAGAGTCTCAGGAGGAATGGCACGTTAGCTACACACAGTTACATTCTCAGTGCACAAAACAGCAAGAAAACACAACTTTCTGAAGAGCTTTAATTGTTAAGACCACTAAAGCTGAAACTTGAGGCACTGCCACAAGAACACTTAGTGGGGATTTGCGTCAACTCCAGTTATGACCAGGTTTATATTGCATTGTGTGTGTGAGCTGCACTGTTATCACGCATCCAAGAACAACAATAATCCAAGATGGATGGTTTGAGTTAAAAATCAGTTAAAATCTGATCAGACACATATAAGAGTTTTATTGAAAGTTATGATGACAATGATCATTTCTCCCTCTGTTGTGACAGTCATAACATAAACACACTTTTCATGCCACAATGAAATCTCTTGTATGTACTGTATTGGATTGGCCAACACCACTGCTGGACACTTATCATGGCACGTTGAGCCAGATTCCACTTTCATGCTGGACGACTCTGCATTTTGTTAAGATTTATTTTGCAGCCAGTATACAAGAAAAGGCTCTCTACTGCAATGCATTTGCTTGAACTTGAGTAACTCAATATAGATGAACAGATAATGATATTGAAACAATTACACCTATGGACTGAAACTTTTCTGATTCTGATAAATCGACAGTGCTGCCTTTTATAATTGCCCTTTCATAGAAGGCATTGTATAATACACTGCATCTGTCTGTCAGTGAGACGACTTGGTTTACTCAGGTGGATGCAGACAGTTGACAGAGTCACTAGCAGCGAAGTGGGAATTTAAGAGACTCAATATTTAATGTACCGCATGTCTTTAATATGAAATTCATGGAGCATTTTTGAAACATTAGTGACCTATTTATCTATTCTGAGTGAAAATACTGTGTCACACATCATACCACATCATTAAATAGGTGGCGCCAGTTGTCATGGATGCGATGGCAATTTTGCCGCCATTCGAGGGCTTTGCCAGTGCAAGAATGGAAACCATGCACTCATCTGTTTGGGAGAGGGGTGGAGACGCACACTAGATTTGGATGCACTGATGCACTTCTTTGCCTCTTACCATAATAAAGGCCATGAGGACACAATAATAATTATTGTAAATGTTAAACTTGTTAAAACAAGTGCTAATAAGCCAGTTGTTAACTATAAACCTTTAATTTAATTAAGCATATAACCCCCCCCCTCCCCCGGATTACTGACCAATACAATGAATAAAGTCTTCATTCATTGACACCTATCTTTTGAAAAGAAGAGCATGTCTGTGCAGGTCCTTCAATATCAATCATAAATCAATGATTATATTGGATATATATTAGGTCTTCATATATTTTGATCATCATACATAAATTCATCATATACAATGCAGCTATTTTAAGAAACAAACAGCTGCAGGCCGAGGAAACAAATCAATAAAGAGCTGGCAAGCTCCTAAAGGTGGTTACTAGACTTGTTTTTTAACCTAAATCAACTCCTTATTTTGTTTTATCTCCAGTTTTTATGTTTTCTAAAAACTCGAAAAAGTGACTTGGGCGATTATTTTAAGAAGGCACTGATATATGTTTTAAGTGCAGCATAGTCATGGTGAATAGACTATTTTCAAATTATTAATCTGATATTTTACTGTTCGGTTATTCTACATGCACAGTACAGAAGCACACACACACACACACACACACACACACACACACACACACAAACACACATGCTCAAATACTCAGATGTTCAAAGTAGCAGTTGGGGTTGTTGTCCCAGAGCGACCTCCTCTAGTTTGGTCAGCCAATCAACAGCCTGATCTGATCAAACTGGAATATACAGAGCTTTGTTTGACAGAGTGTGTTTGCTCCAGTAACACTCCCACCCACACTGACTGAGTATTTATGGAGGGAGGGGAAGGGTGTGTGTGTTTGTGTGTGTATATATGTGTGTGTCGGTTTGTGTGCGTGTGTTTGTGCGTGTGTGAGTGTGTGTGTCGGTTTGTGTGTGTGTGTGTGTGTGCATGTGGGTGAGTGTGTGTGTCGGTTTGTGTGCGTGTGTGTGCATGTGTGTGTGTCGGTTTGTGTGCATGTGTTTGCACGCGGCTGATTTACTGTGTGCAATTGTGTTACACATTTGCCGCCAATCAACTTTGTATTGTGTTGATTATCAGAGCACATGTGTAATCTTGTAGATGTTCATGTTTATTTGTTGATGATGGCGTGCTATTAATTGAGGTGGTCGTAAATAAGTCATTCAGATGTTTGTGTGTGTCTGTTTGTGTGTGATGCCCCCTGTAGAGGAGAGAGAAGGAATTTTACCAACATAGTGGGAAGACAGCTGTCAGTAACAACACACACACACACACACACACACACACACACACACACACACACACACACACACACACACACACACACACACACAAGCACAAAAGTTGCCATGTATCCTTGGCCAGCTGTTTTCTATCTTATCGTGATTGTTTTCAGGAACCATAACAAACAAGTGACCACACCCACAGTTCTTGTTCAAACAGGAAAGAGAAATTTTGAACTTTATTTTACAAATAATTTGTTTTTGGAGTCAAACCTATACACTTTCTCTAAAAGGGGATTCTGTTGCTGTATAAGTTTTAAGAGAGATGCGTTTAAAATTCGCCAGTAGGAATTGTGACAGTATGAAAAATAAACAAACAACTCAATGGGTTTATTTTCTGGAAAATTCTTCCTTTTTTCTCTGGTAACAGCTCAGTTTTGAGTCTCTTTCAGCAGTAAGTTGGTATCACATGTTCATGGTTTCAATTATAGCGCAGGCTGTTTGTTTATGTATATACTGCTAATTGCAATTTAAATGGCAGATAATGAGTCTTTCAGAGGGAAAAGAACCACATGAGCTGTTGGTCCCCCCATGTGCAACATTTGGGCAGGGTTACATTTGTATGAACCAGACATGTTTCTGCTCGTGTGTGTGTGTGTGCGTGTGTGTGCGTGTGTGTGTGTGTGCGCACTATACATGGATGTAGTAGCTACACATGATCATGGAAGTCCTGCTTTACTTTGTGTGTCTAAACTTGTAACTGTTAGGTGAACCAACATGTTGTTTGCCTTCCCATTAGAGAACCGTTCGATGACTAATTGAAGCCTAAAGTAGAAACACAACGGCCTGAACATGAGGACCCATCAGTGGGACTACCAATCAAAAGAATAGCAGTGTAGCAACGGTACTGAACAAACGTACGTTGCTGTGAGTTTAGAACAGAGCGTAATGCTTTAGAATGCTTCACTTCAACTCACACTTGCTCACACAATGAAGAGCAGAGCAGCACCGGCTTCACCATCAGGACTGGTTATGGCTTCACTTTTTAATACTTTGAGATGACATAAATAAACCCTACAATTTAGACAAAATTTTTTGTTGAAGGCAGAAAAAAAGAGTTAAATTTGATTTATAGTTGTGTGTCGCATGTACACTTGGGGACCCCCAAGGATGTGATCCAGACATTTACACATCTGCGCTGGTCAAGCTGTAGTTACACTGCCAAAACACACGCTGCTGTGTTGAGTTCCATTCAATGACAGCTGAAATATAGCAAATGGACTTAAACTTAAACTTACGTCCAGTTGACCAGATTTTACTTCGCTTCGATCATTAAAAGTGGCATTTCTTTTTTAATCTTCTTATGACTAACATTGTTCCCTGTCCTGTCCAGTCATGGTCAGCAAGCTTCTACAGAAAGCTGCTGAGGTTAAGTAAGTGGGAATTGGAGATTGTCTGGGATAATACACACACACACACACACACACACACACACACACACACACACACACACACACACACACACACACACACACACACACACATGTGAGCGAGTTTACTTTCGAAAATCCTGCTGGAGTTTAGGTGCTGAGCTGCCCTCTACTCGTAGGTGGTTGCATTTTGGCTTGTGTTGCTGCACCATACAACATTGGAACTACATTTATTTCTCCAACCATTCTGGATATATTTTTCCTGTAAATTGTTGAATGAGTGGCTTGGTTTTGTGCATCTTCCCCTCTTGTTGTGACTGTCCGATTTGTGACAGCTGGGGACTCGTCCTGAATCTGACGAGTTCACAGCCAATGTGTGATTAAGTGTGATTCTCAGAGAGGTTTGGTGGAGGTGTATAGGAATGGTTATGTTCACACACCCTGTGGTTGGAGATGCATATTGGATAGGAAAGATGATCTGGTTGTTTGGTTTGGTTGCTCCTCCAGGGACAGGGCAGTTAGTTCCTGTAGTCAGCAGTGATTGTGTGGTCCTCTAGTGTGATGAGTTTTCAGTTCTTGTTGAGTTTCTGTGGTCAGGTGGTCCTTTGGGGCTCATTGCTTTTTAAAAAAAAAAAAAATTAAGAATGCTCATAAACTGCACAACACTGCAGAGCCCAGGTCAAAGTTAAGACCGCTGAGTAGGATGGTATTGCTGGCTTGTCAACTTGTTTTTCCTCCACCTGAACCAGCAACATTGCGGCTCTTATTAAACTCAAACGAAATTTGGAATATCAAAAGCTTCCATTGGCCCTAAGTTGACCACACAAACTGAGCCACGGACTTCAGCAAGTCAATAAGTTCTTTCCGAAATAAAGGTAATACCCTGACCACCTCAAGAAATCTCCCAAGCTTTTTCTAATTGTCAGACCATGAAAACTCTTCATCAGCCAATGCTGTGGCACACAAGACCCACGTCTGCTTGAGCACCCGGCCCAGGTGTGTTGTAGTTTAAGTAGCAAAACTTTGTGTGAGTTTAACCTCAAAATCCAAACAGCATTCTAACCCTCTACTAAATGTAATGTAGACCCAGTGTAGGCACAACACAGTTCATGAGAGGGTGAAAAGTAGCCAAGTGTTCCTTAAACTAAAAATCCTGACGTCATAGTTCAGCTGAGGTGGTGATGAAAGCTGCCACTTCCTGGGGTCTTTTGGACAAGATCACCTGCCACGAAGCATTCAGCAGGTCCCAGGTGCTGACGTACTTGGCCGGCTGCAACATCCTGAACCACGCAACCTTCCACACGAGGCCATGGAAAGGTTTACTGACCTTTCAAAAAATCCAGCCAGAACGTTAGTGTCTCGTCGTATTTATTCACTGAGAAACATTGAGAGGTGAAAATCGGTGAGGAAGGAATCTCTGTGTCATTGTCAACCATAAACATTATTATTAATGCACATCAGGAGAAACTATAGAACTACTGACAGAGAGGCTGCACATCACCTTCACCCGCTTCAAGTCAGTGCAAATGCAGGTCATCAAATGAGAGTTATAAATGAGCTCCTCTAAATCCATAGCCTGCACTTCTAGAGAGAGCCGTGTCATCTGACTTAAGAACAGCATCATCAACGCACTCACCCAAAACTGCTCACACCACGTCAGACACCAATCCAGGGCTCCCTTCTGGTCCAAGTTGGACACAGAACAGGATTTAAGAAAACACACATGGAACAGTTTGCTTCCTATGACCGGCGGATTCAGTCAAATCATTTTGATTCTGTACAAGGACCAGAAAACTCTGGCTGAAAGAGTGATGAATGTACAAGGAGCCAAACCAGTGCTGAACTCACCCAACTCAACCCAGCGATTGAACCTCCTTTTCATTTTAGCTGATGATAACTCCAACGTTTGTTTGGCTAACTCTCCCACCGCATATAACCGATGCCTAAAGGCCTTGATGGGTGGATCTGACTCCTGTCAATCATCCTTAAACACAGATGGGGGATAGAGTAGCCAAACTGTAATTGATTTCAACTAAACCCTTTACTCTCTATGTATTAGCTTTGAGGCTACCATCACTCTGGACCACACCTAAACATGTTGTAAAGACAATTCACATGCATTCCTTAGGTATACAGAATAACAGCTGTAATAGCAGTCCACACAATCACAGACAACAGTGGTGTGAGAAGAGTTTATCCCTGGATTCTGAGAGGATTGCAACAAAAGCTGACAGAGACAAATTAGAGATTATAGAGTAATTTCAGGATTTGTATATACTATCAGCCCATTACTTGTACAGAAGATAGACAAAGAACAAGAAACGCAGAATAAAGGGATTGGGAGAGATCAGAAAGGATATCTGTCCAACAGTTGGATCCACATTCACTTACTGTAAACTTGGATGTTGCAAAGATTATTATTATACCAGCTCTAACAATTGAAGATTTCACTTATACATATTGCTTGTGTGAATATAAGGTAACAATTTATGTCCAATAAATAACTTTCATGGTGAGCATTCTGATGTTTGCTTTTAAGTCAATGGACAGACTCTTGGTTGCGTTAAATACACACACCGGGGCTCATTCATGAACTGCTCTTACACTTAAATTTGTTCTAACTTACAACTGAATTTTTAGTGTACAGATGAGGTTAGCAGTCATCTGTTCATATTTTAACATACAGTTATTTTATTAGATTTTATTCAAACAAGAAAAAAAACTAAAGGATGGGGCCACAGTTGGTGGGGTTTTAGAGTCCACTTAGTGGTCAGAGGCCCCAAACCACTGGCTTAAGCGGCCCTGTGGATTACAGTGCTTGTTTAAAGCTTCGCACATTTCTCCTCATCTGTCTAGAAAGTCCTTGTTTTTGCCCCAGTACTCACCATAGTAGCTGGAATAACAGAACATGTACAAAACACCACAATTTTGGGCCAATTAAAATGTATGTTGGACTAAAATGTGCAGGACGAAATCCATCCTTAACTGCATGGTGTAGGGATAGACATCTGAAAGTGAAAAAAACAACAACAAAACAACGACCTTTCCTCCGTGACAGTTCACATGTATTTTAAAGGTCCAACTAGAACTGGATCATGTAAATGTGTTGTCAGAATAAGCAGCTGAATGTGTTATGATGTGCTTTTTGGTAGTTTTGAGATGCACTACAGGACAATTTTCCTCCTGACATCACCAAAGACCTCTGTAGCACAGTATAATGCATCACTTGGTTTAAAAACTTTAACTAGCGGTCATAACAACGGTGGTGACCGTACCACGGCGATGACTACTGTTACAGCTGGTGCTCTTTACACCTTAGGAATGCACGTGAATCATCTTTACAGTGTGTTTGGGTGTGGTCCAAAGTGAGGCTCCATATGTAGCACTGTAGAGAGCCACGCTTTACAGCAGCAGGTTAGTTTTTCATGCTGCTGTAGCTCTTCTGTCAGGTATTGATGGACCACATGGTTATGACATGTGAGGCCCCTCTATCAAATCATAACCTGAAAAGGCAGCACTAACGTAAATATCCTTGAGTGGGTGCACTGTTGCCGTTCTTGTCAATCAACGTGGTTTTAATGAGGCTGTTGGTGTATTTAGAGTGTAACCTCATATGCAAATGATAAATCACAACACTGACTGGAACCATGTGTCTGTACTGGCTCTTTACATCCTGGAGTGGAAGTACTACTTTGGAGGCTTTTTAGGGTTACGTGGGTTTAATAAAAATCTCAAAAATGTAGGAAAAAAAGAGAAAATGGAAAAAATACCGACACATTAAGGCAGGAAGTGGATTCAGGAAAATCTCCACGTTAAAAATAATGAGACTTTTTTAAAATTTATTCATCAGTGTTCTTTCATTGTCGTGTTATTCAAGTTAACGGTGCATTTTATTTGGTTGCTGGCCCGCCTCTTTACTCTCGCTAGCTGCTCCAACAGCAAGCTCATAAAAATATATTCAATATGATCAGGGGGGTATTTCATTTCTCCGTTGGGAGCAGGACCCCCAATATACTGCCAAAACTATTGTAGAGGAATTTAGAGTAGAAACTGGATATTTTAATTTTAAATAACATAAACTGATGAGAGACGTTTGAATAAAGGATCAAAAGAATTCCTTTATTTGTGCACACAATTAAATATCCATGCATTTCTTTGTTCCCCACTAAAGTGTCTTTTATCCTTTTTACAAAAATGTAGGGCATAATTTGCGCAAGTGACAATGATAATGTTGCATCACGGCAGATTTACTATAAAACTGTAGGAAATACTAGATACCTTTGGCAAGTTAATGCGAAAAATCATTAAAAAAACATCCTTTTACCATTTATTACCGTTTATAAATTTCGGTAAGAATACCTGCATTTTAAATTCAACAAAGTGTCCTGTAACATAACTATGGATCTGCTACTTTAAACAGACAAAACATTTTAAATTCTCTTGAAAATAACAATAATCTGAATTACAGCCCAATCAGAATAAAAATGTCTCATGCAAACATTTAAATCAGAACAGACTGAACCAATCAGAGGTATTTTTCAATCAGAGGATGAGGGATGACGTAAATAATATATGGCTTTTTTTTAACTCTGTGAAAGTTATTACAGAATGAATGCTTATCTCTTGACAAGTTAGAAAACCTAGAATCGCAAAAGTTGTTATTGGCTGTGCAGCATTTGCTTCTTGTTTTATTTGAACATGGTGGTTCTGGTGTGTGACCTCCAGGGATTGTGGATGCACCTGCTCAGATTGTGTGCCAGTGGTATTCGGTTGTTGATGGGATTGTGTGTTTATGGTGCTTGTGTGTGTGTGTGTGTGTGTGTGTGTGTGTGTGTGTGCAAAGGTCTGTTGTGTGTGACTTCATTAAACTGTCTTCTGCTGCTCATCAAAGTGAAGTATATGTGACCATTCAGCTGACCGGCTACCGTTTAAGAGGAAGGTTTTACATGTAGCATCATAGGTCTCTGAAAGGAGACGCCATTCTAACGTGATGTGGAGGAAGAAGTTTACTATGGGACATAAATAATAACGTGATCAGTTACCCAAAAGTTCAGCTAAATGTAGAACACTTATTCTCATACATTGATCAAACACACCTAACCGATGAAACAATAAAATGCTGTCATCGTCCTATTTTAGACTTTTTGTAATATAAACAAACTAATATGGCCGCTAGAGGAAGTGAACGTTTCAGATTATGCATTTCTTAAATGAAGCCTAACTGATTCAAATATAGAGCAAATCCATCAAGGCATACACAGTACATTTAAGAGAAGACTGGATAAAAAACGTTGATTCAGATTTGCAGCAGCAGCAATGAGGGATGTAATTTTGGCAGTAATGAAGACGTGCAAAGTTTTGTGGACACGGACGTTGATAGGTGGTGGTTACAAAAACAAAACAACAAAAAAAAAAACCACATTTAAACCATTAAAGCTAAAATAGTAGAGGTTTATATAGGCTGACCCTCCTTTATTTTTCATCAGAAATTCTGAACAAATCAGAAACCTTTGAACTGTAAAACAAAATGACATTCAGCTAGTCATTAGCTGCTTCCTGCAGTGGAGAGCTCATCCCTTAGAGAGCATTTAGAACCCCTTAAACCTGTCCTATTGGACCAGGTCTGGAGCCTCAAGAAGACAAGTCCAAGTCCTGTGGTTTTACATAACTGTCTGACTGCTTGAAAGAGAAACATCTGCGATGTAATGGAAGCACAGCTGCTGGTTGGAGAACAAGGTGGAACAAAGTGTGACACCAGCAACCATTTGTCCCGACTGTGCCAATGTGTGTCTGGTATTATGGGAGGAGCACATAGCCACAGGAAATTCTGAGTGATAGCAAGAACCAAAAGGTGTTGACTTTGTCAATCAGCGTGGCGGGTGAGATGTCAGGGGTGTGTGTTGGGGGATGTGCTTGTGTGTGTATTGTTAAAAAGGCTGAAACAACATGATCACCCACTTAGTTTCCTCCCTGGGTCTATTTACAGCCATTCCTCGCTTCCTAAGGAGCCATGCAAGCTTTATAGTGGCTAACTGTGGCGCCGGACCCCTGGCCGTCAGTAGGACCACATATGGTAATAAAGATTCAAACATAGCAACAAAAATATTAGCTGGAGTGCCGTCACATTGAAGGTCAGCGTATAAAAGCCCTTATTAAAGCTCTTGCTGCTGTCACAACACACAAAGGTGACTCCGGTGAAGCAGGCGCACAACGCTGCCGTCATGACATCACGAAAATCAAAGCTTTAGTGTGGAACATTTGTCAGCTTTTACAAACAGCTGTCAACACAAGCCTATGTCACAGACCCCCCAGTAGCCTACGCTGTTGTCACTGTTGTAGCTGTGAAATGGTGGATACGTTGTTTTAAAGTATCACATAATCCCTGTAAAATGATTATTTTCACTATCAGAATTTTATCTATTTGCTCTGTTAATTTTTTTTAGTTAGTTTAGAGGACAATCATGATTACATTATTCATCCACATTTCAGTGGGCTGACGGCAGAGGCAGAAATTCCAGCCTTGGCCATCATAAGTCTCTGGCAGTGTGCCTCTTTAATCGGTGGCCATGAAATCAATGAGCGTTGTTGTAACATTCTTCGGCTAGGGTTTGAATGGAAGTGACATTCATGTTTATGAAAATATGAGGCACTCGTGTGATTCTGTGTCCGTGGGCTTGTACAACTAAATTCTTCACGATTGGTTAAAACTGTCATTGTATCTGAGGACTCCCATGTCTCCTCATGGTGATGGGGGGAAGTGAGGATCGAACCAGCAACCCTTAGGTTGCTAGACGGCCACGCGCGGTCAAAAAACCAGGGTAGCAAACTACTTTATTTTATGTTAATAAAGGTCGCTGTAAATACCAGAATCAGTGCCTGTGATATGACCTCAACAGAAGAAAACTAGTTCCTCTAACTCCATGTCTGTGGTAGGGACGCTGACTGGCTCTTGTCAACGTCCCGGTGACATCAGGGATTTGTTATTTCAAACGCTGCAAGTATAAACCTGACACATACATGAAGGAAACAAGGGCCCCTAGTTTGAGTTTTTATGTTCTCAGAGTCAGTTAGGTCCAAGTATGACTAAATAATCCTGCTGAGCGAAATGAAAACATCACTTAACAATCTTGAGCCTCCTTGCTCAGGTTCTCTTGTGAATCCTCCTTGCTGTACCGAACTGGCAGCATCCCTCCTCCTGAGCTGCATGTCCTTTCCAGCTGGACTGGCGTCCGTCTCTTCTGCTGGGAGAAACACAAACTGAGTCCTTTTAAACTTTCCCACTGCTGTTTGATTTAAATGATAACAGATCTACTTTCTCATTTTGGACAAGCTCACAATATAAGCTGACAAAATGAAAATCACTTCAATTTGTCTTTCTTTTTCAGAGAGTCCGCCAGTCATAACACGTCGCTTGATGAAAAGGAGGGAATGGCCAAGCCCCTGAATAAATACACTCGACACAGTACGTTTTGGTGTTGGGTGGCTGAACTGGCCTACTGCGGTTTAAACACAGATCACAAACTTTACCTCTGCGGCAGTAAGTGGTGTTACCATAGTGTATCTCTAACTGTCTCACGTTTCAGCATCAGGGAGTTGATTCTGTACTTATCAAACCCGTTGATAGCTGCGGCATGAACCAGGAGCCTAGAGCCTCTTCTCAGGAGCTTAAATAGTAATTTAAGACTTTAATTTTTTTTAAGATAACGCATCCAGTTTCATCTGATGAAAATAAAATAGCACCGCGCTGCTCACTGTTGCTTCATGTGTGCTAAATAAATGATGTTTGTGTCCAGAATTGATTAGCAGCTTTGGCCTTTTTTTAAAATGTATTCCATGTGTACAAGCAATATGAGATAATATGCATTAATATTCTAAAATTAATCATTTGTATTGTATTACATACAAGACTGATATTTTTTTCCAGGAGAAGACACTAAAGTTTAATCAATACTTTAAAAAATAGCTACTGTTTGGTTTTCTTTCCATATCGTGAAAGAATGTGAGAAAAAGCACAGACACAGGAGGCAGATTGGAGTGCTGTTTAAAATATTTCAGTATTTGAAGTGGTTACATGACAAATGAGCTCTGGACTTTGTATCAAATAGAATCCAAATACAACATCAGAACACACAAGGAGAATTATTCATTTTGGCACAAAATAAAATGTGTGTTTACAGGCCAGACAGCTGGATCTGTAGATGCAGCCCAGTCTAATTGCAGTACGTTTAATCATGACGATTGAATGCAGTCATTCACTCACAATTAATAGGTAATTCATTATTTTAAAACTAGATTTTAGACGGATTACAACTGACCACAAGAAAGCATCAAATTCAGCGCAGCAGGTAAACCTGATCCTGCACTGTGATACCTGGTGGTGGCAGGTCTTAAAACCGTACCAATACTTCATTAACATTGTCAAAAGTGTGATTTTTATGATACTACAATGCAGCGAAGGTCTGGTTAGTTTCAAGTATAGAAGTGCTGAACCTCTCGTCTTCCTAGCGGGCTGCACCCAAGTGGTGCCGGCAGGATTCGATTTCTCAGTACATACAAGAACCGCCCGCTCGAGGCTTCTCATGCACGTATGAATCTACTCAGCAGGCCAGCGAGAGAGCGAGGGTGAGCAAGGGAGTGATAGATATTTCACTCATCTTCATCATTGTGACAGTTGACTGGCATTCAGTATCATAAACAAACAAGAAAACAACAGCAAGGCCGAACTGAATTCATACTAATTCAACACATGAAGGGGGCTGCTGGTTCCTCTTCTTCCCGCTGTCGTGGTCCATGGTCCTCCTGAAGCTGCTCCCAACACTGACGGACAGGCTGTGCATTTGCTCCTGCATGTCAGGTTGATGCTGCGTCTGTCTACACCAAACTTTAGTCTGGGGCGTTTGCTTCCTCTGTCTTGATAACCTGGGCTGAAGGAGAGGCGGGCTTGATGTGTCTTGAGCACTTGTGGAGGTGTGGTCTGGTACAGGGGTCTAACCCAAACTGCTCCTCTTGTACCCTCCAGCTCAGTAAATAATACCAAATCTGCTGCTGTCACAATTTTATTTTTTGTGTAGGCACTCTGCATTATGGACAGAAACATGAAAAAAAAATGGAGTTAAGGGAAAGAGCTGTCAGACGAGAGAAGGAAGAGCAGTGGAAACCTGAAATCTAGTGCACATGTACAAAGACGTTGATCGATTTTTTTTTTTGTAGGTGGCTGTTAATTTAGTGGATAAAAAATGTTTTAGCAGATGAAACCTTTTTTTTTCTGCAGTTCATAAATTTCCCTGTGTATAACAATGCAATACTGGGCTACAGAGCTGGCTTTCTGCACAGACGATATGCTGACCCAACAAACCTCACACGAACCCATCTCAAAAAAATTTGAACAATCGCTTTAAGAGGTCAAGTTCATTTTGTAGGGCTATATATTCTGAAAGCATCCAGGCAGGGAGTAGAAGAGGCATTGAAACGCTCCCTAGGAGAAAGGGAGATTCAAAACCTCTTTGATCGATGAACCTGCTGTAACCGGAGAATTCAGGGATCTTGACATTTCAGATGTGACTTGGGTTTATAGTGAAATTGACCAATGAGTAAAAATAACTCAAATCTGGCTAATTCTAGCATGTACAACTATGCACCTGTTGCAGCAAAGTTAGCATGTCACCAGGTGCCAGCAATTTAACTTGTTAATCTTATCAATATAAGTGATACTTTAAAAAGTTCATTCACCTGCCACAGATAAACACACAACAAAATGACCTACAGCATCGCATCCTCTTGTCTCGTAGGAGTGCATTGTTACGCAAGCGTAGCTCCAGTTTCAGGTGCAGGACATTGTATCTGGACGTAGCTGGGGTCTAGCATCGCAATCCGTCATTAGGGTCCATGCGGAGAGCAGTCATGTTAAAGTATTTAGTGAAGAATATATAGCAGTCAGGATATGCAGCTTAAACTCGTCATCATGGGAGCAGTTTATAGACGATATTCACACTAAAGATACCAAACGCCACAGGGAGATAAATGACTTAAGTAATTGAAAACCACTGGCTGTCAGCTTCTTCGTCTGCCCATGAATCATCTCTTAAACTGTACGTTAGAACAAGAAAGTGACCAGAGACATCCATTCGTTGTCGTGTGCACGACCAACAGGCTAAAAGTAAAAGAAAATTCAACCTTTAAATCTGTCGTTTTGACTTATGCCACAGCTGAACATTCAATCAGGAATGAAGATCTGAGCACATGTGAGAGTACGTGGTAGCTCTTGCATACTGAAACACAGATGTGTTTGCTTTGAGGTAAAATAATCCATTAGCATAATAGCTACCTCCAGCAGATGCTGGCTGTATCATCATCATCAGTGCCGGATTAAGTGTTCATGAAACCTTTTATATCTTGGCTACATGCCGTCCTTGCGTCCAAAAACTATTATGATTGGACTGAATATAGATCTTCAATTATGGCAACACGCTAATGGTCAGAAAATGTGTACTAGTAACAGACTGTGTTGAACTGGACTGATACGATTCAGCATGTGGGAGCAAGTCTTTGTCTGCCAGATCTGTAGGAAAATTAAGAGCTGAAAATTATCTCCTGAAGCAGTGCCACAAACTCCCTCATCCTAATATTAATCTAAAGCAGGCATCACCATAAACAGGTTTGATCCTATTTTTTATTTGCCAAGTAGTCTTGATAGGCTTAGAATAACGCCCCTAAATCATTATAGCACAGCACATTTATTATAAGGGTTTATTTGATCGTTACTTTCTACTACTATGAATATTTCGTTCTACAATTACGTACTCCCTTAAAGGGATATTGTGAGAGTCCCGTGATTTCACTTCGCAAGCTCAGCCCATATAAAGCTGAGAGCGGCTCCCTGCCGCGTCTTTTGATTTTTGATGGTGGAATTTCATCAAGCACTCGGCTCATTTAAATCCTGCTCCTTCCTGTTGTGAATCTCAGCTGAGAGAATACGTCAGTGCAACAATACACGTGTCTAACAATCATCATCTTTAAATAGTTAAATAGTTCTCGACTGTATTCAAGATTCACATGGTTGAAATACTTTTACGGGTAAGGCTGTAGCAAGTCATCAGTCTTTTACAACAGTTCTGTCATGAAATCTCCTTTTAAAGGCGTTCATGTCACATCGACAAAGCTCAGGGTTCGAGTCCAAACAATTTATCCTCTTTTCTGTCTGGAGAGTGCATCTCTTCCCCGTGTCCAACAGCAAAGGCCAGAATGCTTCAGATTTACCTCCCCTCAGGAAGTAATGTGATTACCTTAGTTGGTTTGTCTCTTCTTCACAGAGTAACTCTCAAAGTTTGAACAATATGGCAAAATGATAGCATCCAGGTTGAGACACAATGGATTAAGCCAGACGCTGGATCTGATCATCATATTCAGAGTCCTTTGTCTTTTAAAGGCAAAATGCATTGCACTATAGTTGTGCTGGATCACATCATAGTGTACAAATTGAACCAATTAACAAATCAAGATATAAAAAAATAATTAAAACATTCAGTACTATCAAATGATTTTACATTTTTAAACTAAGTGTTTCAGTAACTAAGGTCACACAAGACAGCATAAGCCATATTGATAATAATTAAATCACTGGCCATGATTATTAATTTGAACTTTGCAGGTCTGTATTTAATTTTTTACTGCAAGTCTCCATTAGTACCTTCAGCTTTGTCACTTACAAAATAAGATAATTTGAAGAAAAGCAACAAGGAGCTCAATCAGGCACTGTAGCGTCCAGCCACAGCTGTCACACATGCTTCCTATTGTTATGCGTGCGATTTTTTTTCCTTGAGAGAACACCTTCAAATCTGCCAGAATATTCCACTTTCACTCAGAGATGTGATGATTCTGCTTTTCCATCATATTCTTCTGCAAAAATAAAACACATCAAAACAAAAAACAAACAAACATACAAAAATATTTGGCCATTTTTCATTGTCATAACCCTGGAACACTGTATATCAAAGACTCTGGACGGTTGTGGACATCATTGGCATCTTAACGGCTGGCAGAAGCCAAACCATCTTCATTGCAAACCTGAGCTGCATACAGGGGGAATACCATGACGTCATGATCGAACACTAGAGGTTTTTTGTTTTTTTTCTTTTCTGGATGATTTGACAAGTGTATGTATTTAGCAACCGACTGCTGTGTTCCTTGGCACCGTCAATTTGAAGTGAATTCCCTGACTAAACTTTGGCTGGGGTCCCGGAAACATACATAACATATGGTAGACATGAGGATGGAGCTGGGGAGCGACACTAAAGACAAGCGAAGAACAACACGCTGTGATCACACCAACACTGGTAACATTTCTCTAAACCTTGATGATCATGGCAAAACATTCTGGATATACATCGCAATAATGTTTGGAATTAGCTTACGTCTTCCAGTTTGGCCTGCTGAGTGCACAAAATGATGAATTCCTTACAATTTAGGGTTAAATTGTGCAGTTTTTTGCAGTTTTAGTCCTTCTTATGTCATTGTTCTGTCTTCATGGATATTTATCAACCACACTGTTGAGACAGCTCTACTTTAGGTGGTCAAACATTTGCAGTAAAGGTAAAGGTCCTTCTGCTGACATGGTAGCTTAAATGATACATTTATGATACACTTGAGAATCTCAGTTAAAGGTAATTTTGCACTTTGCATGTGTTAAACTTAGAAGACTCCCTCAGGTGTGTACAGTATGTACGCCCAACCACTCAAGCAGAGGCACAGATACTTGTGTAAAGACAGATTCTGGTAAAAGTCGATCCAACTACAGTATTTATTCAAGTAAAAGTAAAGAAGTACTATGTAATGAAATGTATTGAGTATTTTCTTTATTGCTTTTCAAAAAAAAACACACAGTGAAAGACTAAAAAAAAGAAGGAATAATCTAAAATAATATATAAAATAAAGTGTCTGACGTGGAGTGCATCTTTGAGAAAACAAAATAGAGCAGATCTGACCCGGGAGCAGATTTTTTTATGACGGTGGTTGTCTTATTCAAGCTTTTTAATATTTTAGTGAGTAGAAACTAATGGATAGTGCATTACTACCTCCCCTTCACTTTCACTTATTACCCCAAAAACATGACTTTATGTCATTGGTGCATTAAAGCTGAAGCATGTTTATGAAAAATTAGAGTAGGTAGTATGTACATTTGTGTGACAATGAGGGAAGTCAGACAAAATAATGTCAGAAAGTAGTAGCATACTGTAAAGATACCTGAAAAATCGACTTAATTACAGTTAATTTCCATCTCTAGTTTTTATGATACTTTACATTCATTCAGTGCAAACAAACAAGAGACGACTGCATCCTTGATTGTATTAACCTTCTTGTCGTGTTCACCCCTCATCGCCTACTGTAGTGTTCCCGGTCAAATTTGACCGGTGTGTTTTAACTGCTCTTAAATCAGCACAAAAAGCATTTATCATCACCAAATTTGTATTTAACATTTTTAAACTGTGAACACTGTCTCAAATTTATGTTTAACATGGAATTGAGGAAGTAAGAACTGCATTACAAAATGACAACATGTAACTAAGTAACTAAAGACCAAACTCAACATGAAGTATGTATGTGCCTGTGTTTGAAACGAGAGTAAAAGATGTGTGTGTGTGTGTGTGTGTGTGTGTGTGTGTGTGTGTGTGTTTGTGTGTGTATGCGCATGTGAATTCATGCACAAGAGTGGCATGTGACACTGAGGTTCGAGTGGACATCCTCCTCTATGTCTGGTTGAATTTCAGTGCCCTCTTCATCATGTCCAAAAACCTGGACCAAAACCTCTTCGACAGAAAAGCGCCTTGTCAGTCGCCTACTCATTGTGCTCAGAGTAAAAGGAATGCAAGGCAAACATCAAGCTGTTCTATCGGGTCTGTGTGAAGATGATATTTTGATTAGTCTGGCAGGTGTGGTCAAGCGCGGGGAAGAGTGGGGTTCCCGTAACAAACATCTGTTTGGTCTGTGTGAAGATACGATACATGGTTTCATCAAGACGTTGGTTCACGTGGGAGGATCGGCACGAGAGACAGACTTGTACCTGAAGTGTGTGTGTGTGTGTGTGTGTGTGTGTGTGTGTGTGTTTATGTATGTTTTATGTCTAATGGATGTCTGGATTACCATTTGTTTCCTTTGCCGGTCACTTTTCACCGGGAACACCACAAGTGTAACAAAGTTGATTAAAACACTTAAAATTCAATTAAAGTGGTGATCATCATTTTTATATGTTCAAGTGCATAGAGTGGAGGAACTCATAAGGCCTTGAGCAATCAGGTATGAAACACAATATCTGTGGATGTTTTAAGTTTAAATCGGTCAGATTTGACCGGAACACGACAGGAAGGTTAACATTGAATACAGTTCACTTCAGTTTCTGTTTATGTGCTACATGGTAGTGTAGATATATTAAGTAATGTGGTAAAAGTCACAGAAATACTTGTATAAAATTGTACAATATTAAAAACCCAGTCTAACATACTGACGCAGTTAAAAAAAATGCATCTCTGATGAAATGATACCGAGATTTTGTTCTCATCTTTGATCAACATGTCAAGATCAGAGCCCGCTTTGATGTGTCAGGAGCGATTTGTGCCGCTGCAACTTCACACACAGGAGAGAGAACTACAACAGCTGTAGACTGTCGATCATTCACAACAATCTCACGTCTGTTATGGTAGATAACTCCCGCCTCTGTCTCATTTCATCAAATAAGATCAGCTTTTTAACCCCATAGATCCAGTAAAAGTGTCGGACCACCCATTGATGCTTTTGAAGGCTGAGTGATTGGTTTAGTTATATCTTTTATTGCCTCTGACTGCAATGTGACTAAATCTTGGATAAACTGTAATGCTGGATTGTCTTGAATTTCATTTGGCTGTGGTTCAGACAAGGATTTGATAAGTGATTATGATTGATAGAGGGGTTTGGCCCCCCATGGGTCCCTCTTAGACGACATCCATCAAAACCCTCAGAGTCCGATGAGGCCTGCTGCTGGGAGGACCAACATGTGCAGGAAGAATCAGCACTGCAGTGCATCTGGCTCATGGCCATCATAACACCTGGCACACACCACTGCCGGTTGCGCAAATTTGCCATTCGATACAGTTCTGGTTGTCTGTTGTGTTGTTGTATTAGACATGACTGGCGTCACTCTTCCCGGTTTTTAAGCTGTAATTTATTATGTTTATCCTTTATTTAGCCAGGAAGAGCCAACTGAGATACAAGATCTCCTCCTCTGGGGAATCCTGGTGAAAACGGCATCACAAACAGTTTCACATAAAACGATTTCACTTGATAGAACGCAAACGATGCATGACAGCTGAACAGAGAGAAACGCTAAGGAAAGAGAACGCCACAGGCCATGTCGGACGAGAACATTTGCTTCACTAGATTTCTTTAATCTTGAAATCGCAATCAACCAAATTCAGACATCTGTGAGGATTTTCTAGTTGAGTGTATTTGAATCGTCAGTTTTTATTGTAACGGGGAAATTCACATTTGATTTTACCAATAGCTGATGAGCGTCTTTATCATAAGAATACTTCTGAGAAATTATTGTTCATGTTGAAAACCGGTGTTTCTGCAATACTGATGCAGCCCATGTGAGTGAGTCATGCGTTAGTCCTCGGTTATTGATCAAGTATTGTCTTTTATAGAAAACACAGCTGGTGCTTGGACTGTGTTTACTGGCAACAGTTTTTCTATGAGGGGAGGGACCACTTTTATGCAGGTTGCGGGACTACAAATCTGAGTTTTGCTCAGTTAAGGGGCAAGAAAGTGTTTTCAATTACATGATATAAAAAACAAAACATCAAAACACAAGAATGCCTGAGGACCCTTAACTTATTTTTGTGTTTGTTTCCTACTGTTAAAGCAAGACTACTGTCTTCCACCTTCCACTTGCATTAACTTGGTGGCTCCTCAGAATAAAAAAAAAAATCACAACTGCACAATTTCATCGAGTGTCAGTCAGCTTGTACATACAGGAGCAGGACCCCATTGACCTTACGTTTGTTTCTGCCCAACATTCCAGAGCTACTAAGACAAATCTACAAAAGAGGCCAGCCAAAGAACATCTGGGGATCTTTAAGGTGATGACAAGAGAGCGGGATGTATAGTACATGGCATCAGATAGAGAAGAACGCAAGCAAGCCCTGCAAGGGCTTTCAAAAAGTACATCAACATATTAAATTAATTAAGTCAATATCCAACCAATCAGCATCATCAGTGGTAAGCAGTGTTGGTGGTAACACATTACAGAAGTAACATTGTTGAGTCGTCAGATATTTCTTTCTTCTGCTTGCCTTTGGTAGCTGCTCAAAGGTCAGTGCCAGTGCACATGTGGTGCTCAGTTAACATGGCCAATAAGACAGTGTCTGCATGGTGGAGGTACTCACAAAATAACCGCATCACCATGTTGAAATGCAAGTTGTGCCAGGGTGATAACTGCCACTCAGTTCACCCTACATCAGTTTTGAGAAGGCACCTTCAAGCTAGGCTCAGCTCTGCAACACTAGTAGCAAGGCCAGAGGAGGAGAATGATGCCAACATGGCCGTGCAGCTGCTGCGCTTCTCAAGCAGCGCTGGCTTTTTTCCGCTGAAGGAGCTTTGCAATTACATCAGCGATCATGCAGGTTCCCATTAGACTGAATGGACTGAAGCTGCCTCGGATATGTTAACAGAACGAGGTGTGCAGAAATGAAGTGTGTAGCTGCCCAGTGATGGTGGGGGTGTGACCACCATCATCAACTTTCTCTTGGGTTAGTTAGGGGCTCCTGATTTACTTATATCAAACATAAATTTGTGAATGATGTTTCATCTGCCATAGTTTAAGTTACATGACCTTTGTGCAAGTATTACTAAGGGATTTTAATTACTTTTTCTTGCCACTAACTGTAAAGTAATTACTACTAGAAGTTATATTATGAACTATGGCTGGTAAGTAGCATATAGCTCAGCTAATGAGAGCTATCGCTTTAAATGTCTTTATTTTAAGTCTTAAGGATATTTATTTGGTACACGGCAAACATTATGGACTGACATGGGATGTGTATCATTTTAGTCATATATGACTGAATAATCTATCAGAGTGAGAAAGTTTCCATGAAAATTGCAGCTCACACTTTAAATGTCTCCCTGCAAGCCTCACTCAGCTCCCTTGAACCTCTGGCGATCAGTTTTACAGCTTCTCCCTTCACAGGACCATGAAATTGTTGTCATGCGTTAGTTGCTACAAACAGATATTACAGAAAAACACAAAAAACATTTGTAGAGACAAAAAAAAATCTTTTCCAAACACGTCAATCAAATTTCTGAGTAGAAACATCCCAGAACCTTCACACACATCAGACCTCCTGGACTATGTGAACTGTGCGTGGGCAAAGGTGAGGATCATTGGGCAATATCAACTTTTTAAAGGCCAGTTCTTGGGATTACCCTGTTCCCCTGACAGACCTGATGGAGGAGATACAGACAGAAGAGGGTTTTGTGAAAGGCAGAAGGAGCTGGGAAAAGGATGGAGGAGCGTGGGTGGAGAAAAAAGGGAAAGAGAAACAGGACAAATGGGGACATGGAGATTTGTGAAAGAAGTAAAATGTGAGAGGGGTAACAATTTAAGAGGCAGAAATGGTGGGGGTCACACAGGCAGGGAAAGTGTGTGTGTGTGTGTGTGTGTGTGTGTGTGTGTGTGTGTGTGTAATTCAGAGGTAGCAGGCAACAGATGTCAACGCAGGGGGTAAGGCTTTCTTCAAACTGAACCGACCCCCCGTAAACATAGTTAGTAACAGACCTGAGGAGGTGGACCTAGGGAGCAGAGGTGAGGAAAGCAGTGGAGTGGGGAGAAAAAAAAGAGAGGGAAAGCGCAGCTAGAGAGGAAGGGATAACGAGAGGTAAAGTGGAGGTTTTAGGAAAGCGAGAGAAAGACAGGAGCTGAAAGGAGGGTAAAGGGAGATGGGGAGGAGAGGAAACATTAAAACATCACAGGGAAGGATGTGGTCTCGAATGTGGGGCAAAAGTTCCTGCGCTAATTTTTAAGTCCTGCCAGGCAGATGCATCTATTGGCGCACTAAAAGGTTCTCATAGTTAACCATAGCAAATGTGATTTGGCCAAAGATTATTTAGAGAAGGATCCTTGTCTAAAATTGTTCCAGATGTCAAAGAAAAACATTTGTAATGTACTTTCCATTCAAACTACAATACCAATGCAGCTCTCAGGTAGCGCTACAGAAGGTGGTCATATGTTTTTTTTTCCAGCAGGACAAACCATGGCTATTGTTTTCCATTGGGAGGGGCAAAATTCTGAAATTTGATCGAAGTTCAATTTCTTATTTAAATCTTCATTTTCCTCCCATTGACATTTTGCCCTATATCGTATATGACTGTGACCGGCAAACTACGGACTACCACATGCTTCCTACGTGGAACTGTGGGTCAAATTTTGTCACCAGGCAGCAGCTTGACCTGGAGGATGGATTGCTTGGAAGAATCAAGCTATAACCCACCAAACCCCCTCCCTGTGAACAGGTGTTTGTTTCAAGCTGGCACATATGGCCTTTCACACCAAGCATTCTTAACCAACAAATAAACCTTCCACATGCGCCAACAGGTCCTAAAGAATAATAGTGAGATGTGGTCCGTCACAACCATGGCTATTTTGGGACACCAGAAAATGTCATAGACCAAGAAGAGGCTGGTCTTTGGTTGATGGCATCGTGTGTGATGTGCTATTTAAAGGGTGCATCAATCAGATGACAATGCAATGTGATTCTATTGATGCCTGACAAAGTTGAAACAGTGGCTGCCACATCCTCCCAAGCCTGTTTTCCCCTCAGACGGCTGTGGTGGATCC
Organism: Aulostomus chinensis; assembly: GCF_037954235.1. Lineage (NCBI taxonomy): Eukaryota > Metazoa > Chordata > Actinopteri > Syngnathiformes > Aulostomidae > Aulostomus > Aulostomus chinensis. The sequence goes on along the minus strand of NC_141330.1, from coordinate 19,785,317 downwards.
CACTGCTCCCGTATAAAAACGTAAGATGTGCGCGCATTCCTCTCCCGGCACACAAAGAAGTCTGTTTCCTCAGGTGAGAGAGCTCTTTTCTCCCCAGCTGGAATTCGTTGTCACTGAAATAGAAACATGCCAAGTCCTGGTGCACCCCGGGCTTAAAGGGAATGACACTGATTGGTTTGAGTGATGTAATGCCCAAAACAAACCTATAAATAAATAGGTATCCAATGACATCCCTTTATTCTGTGAGCGTAATTTGCGCTGTAATTTCACAAATTTTAAATAGCAAAATGAAGCTGAACACACACACGCACACACACACACACACACACACACACACACACACACACACACACACACACACACACACACACAGAGTGCCATGTGCCAAGGGTCCAAAGGCTCCAAAATGTTGCTTCTCATATATTATTATATTATTAGTTAAGAGAGGTTGAATTGACATTGTTATAGATTGTCAAATATAGACGCAGTTCATTTGGAGGTAAGGAGATTAGCAAGCCTCACTGAGGCTGTAGATTGTGAGACAAAAAACAACCCTGCTAACATTGGTTTTGAGGAACTGTAGAGGTCTGGGAGTGAAGGCTTTGCTCTTAACTTATGAGCTGTTGGCAGCCAGGAGAGCTAATGAAGGAGCTAAATGAATGATGGGTCTATCCGGGAAGCAAGAGCAGTGGGGCCACACCCACACCCCAACCCCCTGGGCCAAACTCAATCTTCCCCTGGACCCTAAAAAACTTGTATAACATCAGCTGTTAAGTGATTAAGTGGTAGATGCTGCATGAAACAACTTAATCTGACAAGAAGAGACAGCTAATTTATTGTTACAGGTAGCATTTTCCATTGTTTCAGACAAAAATCTTTTTAAAAAAGGGGCCAAATATGCAGGAACTTTTTTTTTTTTTAAAGCATTGGACACCACGAGAGACTACTCTTTCTACTTAGTCCAGTTTTCTGTCATTGTGTAGATGTTATTCTGTGCTGTTCCCAATGACGCATTCAGCATTGTTGTCAAAAAAACACCACAGTTTCAGTTCCTTGGCTTCTACAATCTTTGGCTGCAACAGTATGAAATTGTATAACTAGGAACGCAACAGTGCTCTAAAGTTACCCTAACAACAAGTGTAGCCACGTTTCTCAGCGTGTTTCATTAATATGTTTTGTGTTAAATCTCTTTCACTCTGTTTCGTCATGACAAAAAATAAAAGGTCAGTAATATTTGAAAAATATTCTATGTATTTAAAACAATTTTAATTTTTTTTTAAACGTTTATTTTCTTTTACCGTGTCTCCTGTTGGCTACTGCAGCTAGTCGAGGCTGGGGCAATGCCACTGGTATCTGAACCCAGAGTTGGTGTGAGTATTTATGCCATTCTGAGGTCCTTCCACATAAACTGCTCTCCAGGCGTGTAGAAATTTGTAGTATTATCAGAGAAAATTGTTGATTTTTTCAATTTTTTGTGACCCGCTTCTTTAAAGCTGTTGCAGAGCCTGTGTTGAAGTTGTCAGGGGTCAATCACAGGACTAAAACCCAGAGACAGAAAACCCCTCATTCGTACTGGAAATCTCTATGGGTTCTTGGGAGGAAACTGGAACGTCCATAGAACCCAACACGGAACAATGCAGACTGCACAAAACAATTCATTTATATATGATAGAACAAACCACTGCAGCATCTTCACCGGTGCCTGACACGATATAACTGAAGTTCAACTGGAGCAAATACGCAAGCAAGAGTTGTAGGTTGTGTAGCAAAACATTTAATATCCAACTGCATTTGTTTTGGAACATCTGCATTTACCCACGATGTTTTGACCCACAGTGATTCCTCAATATTGCCTTTATTTTCTTGTCGAGGGTGCAATGAGATTTCAGAGATTTGCGCAACTGAAAAGGATCATTGTTGCATTCAGCTAACAGATGGAGTTGTGGCAAGTCCTGGGTGTCAGCAACATGCTCCGCAGGGCATCAAAAGTTACGACACAGCTTTAACATACTGTTGTGGGAGGCAATTATGCTGTGTCATAGTTCTTCTTTCACAGAACTCAGTGGTGAGTTTGGAGGGCACTTGAGGTTTTCCCTCGTGTTTGTCATGTTTAACCTTAAATGATCTCTTTCTAGAAACGTAATTATTTTCCACCTTTACCTAGAATTGTAGAAGTAATTTAAAAAAAAAAAAGAAAAACTACACAATGCATATGCTTTGTGCCTGATAAAGGAATGTTTGACCTCCAAAATCTTTTAAATTCATCCCAAGTCCTAGTGAACATGTATGTCACATTTGAAGACCCACACTGAAGAACTACATGTGAGTTGACAGCGATCAGTGATGGTCAGTGTCTTGAAACAATGTCAACTCTTTCCTGAGATGTCACGTTCTCAAGAGTGACACAGACAGACGGACAGACCAAAAGCAAAACGTTTATAGCCAATGGCTGCCCCTGGTGCAGGAGCATAAAACAGTGGCGTCTTTAAAAAAACAAAACAAAACTTGAGTTTGACATGACTTTGTTGAAATTAAATGGGTATCAAACTTCCAAAATAGTATTCTATCACATTGCCAGATTGTATCTGTACTTTGGCCTATTACGTCTGTATATTTTTCTTTACAACCTTTTATTTTCCTCAGTTTATGGATGGCAATCTCTCTGTTTCTAGAAATGAGATCAAAAACATTCCGACCATGACCAAGATCCTTTCTGTTGGTTGAAGACAGCCGTGAAGCCACAGCATCCCTTTAGAGCATTCCTAGAAGCTCTGAAAAACAAAGACTTCTTAGAATCACCCACTATTTGTGCAATTATAGTTTATAATAGCTCTTTTGAAGTTTGTTCAGTGGCAGTGACTCCAATATGCAAAACTATGAGAAAACAAATTTTGTGTATGCTGAAGAGCACCTGCTCTTCCTGCTCACTGTCCAGACAGCTACAGGGAATTGTTTTGAGCGTTAGCCAGCCACCTTTTGGCAGCGATTTGATCTACAGTAGATGTCCTCAAATGACAGCAACCCACTCTTAAGTGTTTCTCTTTCATAGCTAAAACCACGGTTGGTTAGTGGTGAATAACTGTAATACAGTAGTTAGCCACAATACCACTAATGGTTGGAAATCATTGATATCATATCGTTCCATAATGCTTGCTGAAACAATGTTGCTGCAGGGACGACTTCTGAAGGGGAGCTTAAAACAGTGTACTACTGTGAAATGAATCCCCTGTACTGAGGAGTTCTTCCACTCACTGCTCCCCAAAGGGCCTTCATCAAAGACCTCACTATAACTGGAGTTTACAAGTTGTGTGTTTCCAGAAACACAGAGGAGGAGCAGGAGCTTGATGATTTTACATATGCTGATAGAAGTGACAGTCCAAACCTCACTTCTCACAGCGCCTCTGCTAAAAAAGAAGCGAATTGTACAGCTACAGTAAACAAATTTATATAATTATTATGGCCAGGGTGGTGCAGTGGTTAGCACTGTCACCTCACAGCAAGAAGGTTCTGAGTTTGAGCCTTCATGGGTTCTCTCTGGTACTCCAGCTTCCTCCCACAGTCCAAAGACATCAAGAGGGGACGAGGCTGATTGATACTCTAAATTGACTGTAGGTGTGACTGTGAGTGTGAATGGTTGTCTGTCTCTATGTGTTGTCCCTGCGATGGACTGGCGACCTGTCCAGGGTGAACCCCACCTCCCGTCTGAAGGCTGCTGGGATAGGCTCCAGCTCCCCCTTGACCCTCAACAGGATAAGCAGTAGAAAATGGATGGATGGATTATGGCCAATTTAAGCTTAAAGGTACATGACAACTTTTGCAGATTTTTTTTCATCTTTCCCAGACCCAGACAAGACAATAGATACTTTTCACTCAGTGTGTATTAAGGAGCTGAGACTCTCTAAGGCTGAGTTTCATCTGGTTAGCTTACAAGGTGAATGTAGGGGGTGGGATATGTTAGTATATCACTGTCAAAGGTCAAGAACTAGCTAAGGTTTGGGATTGAGTTTGTCCAGAATCATCCTCATCCTTTCCTACAAAGTCTGCCATCATTTGTAAAAGCACTTCTGACTGCCAACAAGCATTTTGTTGTGTTGGCTGCAGTTTTGAAATGCTCCGTCAAATCTCGGCACCGAGTCAGTAAAGTAAGTCTGACAATGTTGTAAATTTAGAGTTGCTCATTATTAAAAAAAAAAAAAAATCATATTATTGCTATTCACAATCTTATATCAATGCAAACAAAGACTGTTTTGAAGACAAATGTTGTTGATGCTTGATCTATGCTACTCTGCTCATCAACTACTTCTAGCAGTCAGCTGGTAGAGGAGAAAAGAATATCTATTGCCTTGTCTGGATTTGCTGGATAAGAGCAACTAAGCATACAGTATTTCTCAAAATGTTGGCGTGTTCCTTTATGAAGATAAAAACAAGGTTTATACGCAACAATGGCAACCAAACCTCCACTTGCAGCTAGAAGTAACAGCTCTGCCCGTAAACTCAGATCTAAAAAAAAAAATCTTTTGGCCATCACAGCAGCTGTGTCATATCACTGAGCCCATCAGTAATTTCATGCTTAAAATAACATGATTGACAAGTTGTTTTTGTTGCTCAATCAGTTTTAGTGTACAAAATCTCCCCTCAGAGAGAAATCAAATATGAATCACAGATGAGTCGTGACCACCGATGATGGAAGCAAATGTCGCCGTGATCACAGTGATGAAGCGTTTTACAGTGAACGGGCCGGGGGGATCTCCCATGGTGCACTGGGCTTCTCGCTCCTCCTCTCTTTCCTCTCTGTCCTCCTGTATGTGTTATACATAAATCATAGGTGTTGCTAACTCGTCTTCTTCTCCAGAGTCTTCATGCTCCCCACTTCCCAGATCCCGGGTGCTGCTGGAGGAGGCTGCAGACCTGAGGAGGCCCAAGTGGCAACCCGTAACACCGCCTGTTCACGTCTCCATCCGTCCATCTGTCTCTTCCGTTTCTCTCTCTCTTTACCTCTGTCCTTCTCTTTCCTTCTGCATATCTGTCTTCCTCCATTATCTGTCTTTGTCTCTGCCCCGCTCTCCTGCTCTCTTTCCCCCAACCAGTCAAAGCAGAAGGCCGTCCCCATTGAGCCTGGGTCTGCTCGACGTTCCTGCCTGTTAAAAGGAAGGTTTTCGTCACCGCTGTTGCAGGATGTGCTTGCTGATGGAGAATTGTTGGGTGTAGATTCATTGAAGGGGTGTGGTGCTGGACCTGCTCTACCTGTAAAGTGTCATGAGATAACTTTTGTTGTGATTTGGTGCTAAACAAATAAAATTGACTTGAATTGACCGTACATGCCAGTACTGTCATAAACCTTTTAGCATGTTCTCATTCAGTCTTTTACCTACCAACAGTAAAGCACTGTGATTTGTGCATAACCCATACAATCGTGAGCCAGGAGATTTTTTTTTATCTACCTTATTGTATTTTAAAGCCAAGCTATCATCTTTCTGTAACCAAGGGGGTTTTGTATGTAAACCTAACCAGATCACAACCAAACCAGTGTCAATACAACCTTAAAATGTCTCCTACGGAGAATTTATATTATTTTGCTTGAAGCTGTCATTGCACTGACTGCTTATGTTGCTGGACATAGTTGTGCAGAACTTGTCTCTGTATGTTGGCCCTGTGATGGACTGGTGACCTGTCCAGGGTGAACCCCGCCTCTGGCCCATAGCCGCTGGGCTAGGCTACACCCCCCCCCCCCCGTGACCCCTTAACAGGAATAAGCGGAAGAAAATGGATGGATGGATGTCTTAAATAGACATAAAAGTGGGACCACTGATGAATGAGTGAGAACCATTTGAATTCAAAAAGACATGATAAATGAACCCTTGGAGGTAGAGTGGCCGTTTAGCAACCGCAGTGCCACTGGTTTAATCCTCTCTGCCTCCTGTGACCATGTCAAAGTATCCTTGAGCAAGATACTGAACCCCTAATTGCTCCAGGGGTGTACCCTGTCTCTCGCCCAAGGGTCAGCCGGGATAGGCTCCAGCAACCCCCTCCCCCCACCGCACCCCCGCAAGCTTAAGGGATAAGTGATACAAAAAAATTGATGGATGGATGAACACTTTGATCGATGTAGAACATAAGCAAAGACAGGAAACGTGTAGTCAGTCAAATTTTCGTACCAGGTAGGATCAAGAATGAAGGTCTTAGAATTGGCATTTTATCAACAGTATTTTCAGAAACAGATATCAAAGCTCAAATGTTCAACAGGTTCAATACCATTATCAAATCGAAGAAACCGTGAGAAGAGTCGGCCAGCCAACCACTATTTTGTATCTTTTTCCTGTGTTACCCATCCAAATACATGCTGACAAGAACTTTTCAACTGCGGTGGAAGCAGCTGAAGTACGACAGACAAACTACCACACCACAAGGTCCATGTAATCCTTTAAAACGACTCCCTTGGTGTACATTAAGAGCCGGCTGGAAAAAGTCTATCTTAACATGTTGGCCTGCCAGCTGCAGTGCCGTGCCCTCATCGGAGCCATGATTAGTAGTGTAAATGAGAGAGATTAATGATGTGATATAATGTGATTTCAACTCCTGGAGCTAAAGCCTCCGATCATTTCACTAGCTTAGTCGTCTGGTAAGGAAGGTGTTGTGATTGCTGCTGGTTTGAGTCCAAACTGCGGAAAACGATCCGGATAAAATGAGAATAAAATTTCTCTCTCCTTCTCCAGCAAGTGCTGTCAGTAATGAAGTCCAATCCCACAATAAATCAAATGAAATGAGTGAATTTGCTGGTTCTTTACCTCTGTAGCTCCTTCTTTTTCTTCGTAATTAACAACCTCAGGGCCAAACCAAACCGAGCAATCCAAACCTCAAAACCCCCTCCCCCGTTTTGAGGTCCTGCCCTTGAGCGCCAGCAACTGTTTGCTCTAAGTGCTCAGAGCCAGAACTCAAGCCTCCCCCTTCACAGCACTAAATCAATCCCATCTCCAGCTTTAGATGCTGTGCCCACCCTAATAACCTTTGCTCCATCCTGAGCAACCTAGACCTGAAACGCCCCGGCCTCGGGTCTGGTTACATGCTCTTAGCCACAGCTCCAGGTTTCCTTCCCCTGCTCCTCCTCTCGGCAGTATTAGTTCCAGCCCAATTCCCAGCTCAGCCCAGTCCAAACAAGACCCAAGCCAGTGTAAAACAGGGTGCACTTATTAAAAAAGGTGATGTCAGCTGGCAACGCTGACAGATGGAACTCTGTACTCTACAAGTATGATGGTGTGTGTGTGTGTATGTGTGTCACTCTGTCCCACTCTCCATCAACAGACAGTTTTCAGCAGGCTTCAGCTGGCTTTGAAGTGACCTCATGAGGGTCATTAGGCAAAGCGACAGGCCTGCTAGGAGATGAATGGCATCATGGAATAAGCAGGGCTGACAGCATCCATCGGGCACGTTTCTGGACAGCGGAGGCACTTAACGACTGTTCACTGTCTGGAGCTGGGACAAGGCAAACTGACACTTTCAAGACTATCCTAAAATCCTGTTAACATTTGATTTGAATCTGCAATCTCCTTCATTGTGAGATCCTCGTCATGTTCTGATTTTTTGTGAGACGCACATTCAGACTGCAGACCTACACTAAAAACCCATGGGAATGCACTGGGTCGGGATTTAATTTCGGTACAAATGAGACAAGTAAACACTGTTCCAGTCTGAATAATAAATCTCCTCTCAGATGCCAAAAGAAAAAACATCAATTAAGAATTGTGAAACCCATGAAAAACATCATGTTTTGTTGTCCTAAATTGATATTTTAAAAAGATACGTTCTGGATGGATTTTTGATGAGGTTGGAGGTTGTCTGATAACTTTGCATTGTGCTGCAGCAAAATGTTGCCACATTTTTTTTTTTGACCTCAGGAAGAGTGGAAATAAGAGCATAGCACAAGTGTTGTGATACTTTGTATTTTGTCAGTGTGAAACTTTTGCTCACCTCAAGCTAGGATCATTTTTGACCATGCTTGGTACCAACAGAGGAGTACCATTGTTTTTTCGGTGACATATGTCAGAGACTAGAGAACGCAGGCCACCTAGTATGCAGCAAAAATTTAGGAAGCACAGAAGACCATTAGGGTTTGTTTGTTTGTTTTTTTTTTGGGGGGGGGGCGGAAAGATGGATTAAATGTGATATATTCCCTCACTGTTTTTATTTTGTTTTGTTATGTATGGTCTTCAGCAGCTGCTGAAGAATTATCCCGTTCTTTTTGAAGGATGCATAATTCTGGAGGACACTGAGAGAGCCAAGGCGACCTGAACCAAACCAGATGCAAAACAAATTTTGACAAACCATTTTGTGCCGTGTTGAGCAGATCCGCCCAAAAATGTCACAGCTTCCTCCTTGACTAGTGCTACACCCCTGAACCAAGTGAGTTGAAAATCGGCTTCGGAGTTTTAGTCCTGCCAACAAACAAACAATCAGACAAAAGGGAACAGACTCATTATACAATAGTGAAGGTTTTATAACAGCTAGAAAGAATATATACATACTTTACTGAAGAACATACAAATCAATACTCTGCCGCCTCATCGTAATAGAGCTGATTCAGTTATTCTCTCAGCTTCTCTGCTCCCATGGCTCCACTCTTTCATTCTGCTCCTCTTCCCCTTCCTCTGCTCCTAATTTTTCACCCTCCTCATCCTTTTTTACTGTTCCTTCACTTTTCAAACACACAGACAAACAGATTAAGAGTCAGTCTTTCTTATTCACGTACACCCACCCACACACACACACACACACACACACACACACACACACACACACACACACACACACACAAACACACAGTTACAGATAAATTCACACAGTGATTGAGAAACCACACCCTGGCAGAGTTCACGCCTTTCAGACATTATATGAGGTTACACCCCTGTTTGCTCTGGCACATGTTCCAATTGGACACAGTGGGCAAGAACCCATTTTCCCATTGGGTGATATCCATGAGGGCCATTTGGCATTTTGAATGGTACAACCCCTTAACCACACACACACACACACACACACACACACACACACACACACACACACACACACACACACACACACACACACACACACACACACACGACTCAAAAACAGAATGGCGGATGTACTGACAGATGATACATCAAATGTGCCGAGATGCTCAGGGACCTGCTCACGCTTGTTCTCCTCTTTGTTCCTGTTCATGTGCCTTGTAGTTGGCTCGCTGTTGACACCGCATTCCAGAATACTTTTTTCTCTCAAGTTTTGGGAGTAGTGTTTATGAGGAAAGTTACATTGTCTCCATTTTAATGTGTCACAGCTGCAAAGTTGAAAATCTTAGCTAGCGTACACAGGTGCTGTTTTCTTTAAATCTTTCCATTTCTACTGACCTACTACTTATTACTCTGTCTTTTGTCTGGAGGTTTTAAAGGCAATATGCGAGTTTAATTGCATTATGGAATTGCTTAAAGCTGCACTGCAGCACTTTTCCCTATAAATTAACTGAGCTAGTTAATGAGAATATAATATTGTGGCTCTGCAACACTTTGCAAATGTCATCAGACCAAACTGATCAATTTCTGATTGTTGTGTGACTCTCAAAACAATTTTTCCACAGTTTTAAAGCCTTAACAGTAATGAAGCAATATGCTACGGTGGAACTTATGATGTAGTGATGTAATTCTATAATAACAAAAAAGTGAATGGAAACCAATTTTGTAAGTCGTATTTTGAATGTTACTCATACCACAACTAGAGGGCGCTCAGAGAGTCCCTACTGGACTGAGCGTATCAATAACATACAGACACCTGGAGACTGAAGACTTCAGTCAAGCCCCCTCTAAAAATGGCCTTCTGTTAATAGCTGAAATTTTACAGGCTCTCCCTTAGCCCATGCTATGCTCCTCCACCCTGTTTGGCAGAAATTGGCCTCAGTGTGTACATAATTCCAGTGACAGACAAACAAACAAACAATCACCTTGGCGGAATACCATGAGGGAAAAACTGTGAAAGCTTTTGGATGTGAAGCATGCATGCGTGTAAAATGTTGGTAAATTTGGAGAGGATGAAACTGTTATCTTAATATTATCGGTGGTCCTTCTCACAGCTGCAGAGCGTGCGAGTGTGCACAAGAGCAAATGCGTGCACATTAATCTGTGCATAAACAACAGGCACGTTACTTTTCACCGCGACCGTACATTAACATCTACCTCCTGTTTGCACATTTGCATATCTAATGTCTGGGTGTGCATCTTCACATTAGCAGATACTAATGTGTGTATTAGTTTCCACCCATACACAGCAGCTTTCCTACAAGACTAGCTAGCCGGTGTGAAGCGTGGTGGTCTGGCTGTTTGGGGGATTTTCCCAAAGCCAGCTAATTAGACCCAGCGATGATGTCATAAGGCAACCATGGGTCACCGTTGTCAAGACGACAGGTAGTGTGTAAACTCAGAACCATACAGACACTCTTAGTGATTGCAGCTTGCGGCAGAAGTTTTGTTAGTAAGTGCAATGAAGCAGTACTTTCTAATGATTAAAGATCACTCCGTCATTAATTCCTGCCTGCTAAATCTAATGCACTGTATGCTATGAAACACTGCTCGAACAAAATATACCATCTACAACAAAGGGTTGCATCATTCTTTCCAGGATTTCAGCCATCTTCATCTTTCTATACAGGTAAGTTAGTTGTACGCAGTGTGAACATATATACATACTTGCCTCCTGCACTAACTTTCCGCGTCCTCCTTTAAACACTTCCATGCTTGTATACATGCGAGCAGGTCAGTCACACACAAGCACGCTGCTGTGCTGCAGGATGTTTGTGTGTGTAGGTCTAATTGCCTCAGAACAATACTGTCTTTCTCTGTGTTAAAGGAGCTATAAAGGATGCAAGGCCAGATGTGGGCCAGGATGGTAGTCTACCAGTTTCACACAAACACACACACACACACACACACACACACACACACACACACACACACACACTTTCCCTCAATGTGTTCCTCATTTGATCGGGCAAAGTGACACACCACAGACCCACTATCTCCATTTAAAGGCTCACACAAGACACGCAGTTGAATAACCTCTCTGTCCAACTTTTTTTGGAAGTGTGTGCAAGAAGAACACACACACAAGAATGTACAAAAAGACACATCCCCTTCACATTTGTGTATGCATTTTATTTGGCATCCCCTCGGCACAGAGTTGGCCGTCCACCCATCCTTTACCAGTTTGAATGGTGGTCAGTATCCTAGTATCCTGAAGAGAAATATAACTGAAACACTGGCTCAGTGTTAAATATCTGTGAAATATTCTGGTCGAACTAGTTTATGGGAAATGGTGTAAGCTGTCAAAGACAATGCCAATTTGTTATCAATATGTTCACAAACATGAACAACAGATCTGTTCCCATGAAAACCCAAGAAAAGCAAAAGACAAAGACTTATTCAGTTCTATGAAAATAATGATAACTCATTAAGAGGAAAAGTGTGTATTCTTTCACCAAAGCAGAAAACCTCAAAGTGCCTAGAAAGTGATTAATAATTCATCCAGTGAGTAACAAGCAAATGGAAGCATTGGGCTTCTGGGAAGAGTGAGGAAGAGAAGACAATGCTGTTTATCACCCAAATACAGACTTTGCCAATATGCTGGAAACAACCTGGTAGTGATTTTACGAGACAAAGGTGGTCTGTCTTTTTCCTTCCACAGTTGAAGCTCCGTACTGATGAACAATGTCCTGCTGCATGTGCATGATGATGATATAATGGTGTGGCTGGAAACCAGACGGGAATGGGCGTGACGTCAGAGGGGAGGGAATGGAGAAATAGATACGAGAGCTCCCGAGTGTATGGATGGGAAGATAAGAACTGGAGGATGGGGTGGGGGTAAATAAAATTGGGGGAAAACTCATTGAGAGTCTGCTGGTGGTACAGAAACAAATGAAGTGGAAGGATGTTGCAACCCCCAAAAGGAATTGGAGTACAAAGATTCACAAAGGCAATAGAATTGTTGGATGTAAACTTATGAGATTTGATGGCAGAGAATTGATGGCTGGCTGCAATGTGGACCGATGTCTTGAGTTAGAAACCTTGATTGAGCGCACAGGATTTATATGAGAGACTTGGGGTGCATTTACACTCAGGCGAGGAACCTTTGAAAGTCAGACATGCAACACACTCGTGTCACTTTTAGGCGGAAATAAATTCATTTGGAATAAATGCTATTATGATACATTTTGTGGTTCTAGTTTGGCTTGTATTAGATTATGTCAGACTTCATGCCATATGGTAAAGTGCTGCATGGATGACATATTTATGTTGGCCATTGCTGCCATGTGCTCCTCAACCAAAAGCCTGTGGAATTTTTACATTGGTTTCTGGATCATTGTTAAAAATAAATTCTGTGGTGAACAAAATTCAATGAGATGTACAGGTTTTGTTTTGCAAGATAATTTTCACGAATGACCTCCACTTTTATGATTTCTGAGGCATAAATGCAGCAGTAGGAAGACCAAAGCTCATGCTATGGTGATACGATAGGAATGAATTACAGGATGCACACCACATCCTTGTACTTCTTTTGTCTTTGGCATGTTTGTAGTCTCATGTAGCTGCTTGTTAGCAACCGCTGTTTTCAGAAACATGACCACGTCTGTGTTTAATTCCATACAATATAATGAAAAATATGGGAAGCTAGTGTTATTACTTTATTTCAGGCATTTAAGCAACAACCCATTTGATAACGCCACTGAACTTGAGATGAGGGAAACAAATGTTCAACATTGCACCATGTAGTTTGCTCTGTTAGGAAAAGTTAGAGGTGTACTGTAAATCTTTGAAGTTGTACTATTTGTTGCTAGGAGAAAGAGCTTTAATAATTCTCTCAAATTCAGACACTGAATTAGTTCTTTCTTTGCTCATTATCCACCTCTCCACTGAATTAAAGCTAGCACTGCTGTTTTTTGTATGATCCCGCAAACAGACAGATTAAAAACGGCCTTGGTGGGGGACAGTAGTATTAGGAACTGTGACTAAAGGATTTTTGTGTTTAAGGCCTGCATATGTTTTTAATTGTTTGCCTCAAATGCCAGCAGCTTGTCGAAGCACTGAGTGTCTTTTCTGATGGCTTGACATTCCTCGCCATGAAGAATTGAAAAATATTCAGTGTTGCACTCATCACTGTCATGCTTTACACCACAGAGACGGACATTTCCAGCCTGCATGTAGGAGTGCTGAACAACACCAGTGGAGAGGCTCGAACAAGACGATGGTACTTGTCAAGACATTTCCTCGACCAATAGCATATTTCATACATACAGCTAGATTTCCTTTACATTAAAGAACAAATAAACAGAGTAAAAGTTACAAAAAAAATAAAATACATCAAAGAAATGTAATTATATGGTTCAAATAAAAAAATGTTGTCCTGTCATTACAAACAGAGCAGGTGTAGAAACACACTCCATCCATCCATCCATCCATCCATCCATCCATCCATCCATCCATCCATTTTCTTCTGCGTATTCTGTTCAGGGTCGTGGGGGGGGCCCTGTGATGGACCGGTGACCTGTCCAGGGTGAACCCCGCCTCTTGTCCGAAGGCTGCTGGGGGCCTATCCCAGTGGCTTACTGGCGAGACAAACAACCATTCACACTCACAGTCACACCTACGGTCATTTAGAGTATCAATCAGCCCCATCCCCTCTTGATGTCTTTGGACTGTGGGAGGAAGCTGGAGTACCAGAGAGAACCCACTCAGACACAGGGAGAACATGGAGACTCCACACAGAAAGATCCTGTGCCCGAGCCAGGGCTCGAACCCAGAACCTTCTTGCTGTGCTAACCACTGCACCACCGTGCCGCCTCTCCTTAAGTTCATTTAGTTTAAAGATACCCAACTATTCCCCATGCACATGCTCTCTGGCTCGATGTTTGCAGCCTTCTGCCAGTTCAGGTGAAAGAGAGTCGGAAAAAGAAAATAATGCTAATGAACCGCAAAAAACAGCGTGTTCATCCTCTGTAGCTTTATTACATCCAGAGCAAGGGCCAGTCTAACTTGTTCCGCCATTTTCACTTATTTTACTGGACACCAAAGAACCTGTGCTGTAAAACAACACTACTGGCAAGGTAATTTCTGAAGTGCACCTGGTATTTTCAGCAGGGCACAAAAATGCTTGGGCCTCTTAGTCCAGCTGATGTACTGTAGGTCCATCAATTTCCTCAAGGTTCAGATATTCATGCAAACTTTCTTTCTAACTTACTTTGGAGTGTGTAAACAAAAACCTTAACCAATTATTGTATTTAGAGCCGATATAAATACTTTATTAGCAGTCATCAATTCTATTTGGACAAAAAAACATTTCGTCAGTAACCACAGTAACTGTTGTTGAGTTGTTTTACCCTCTGAAGCCAATATGAGTAAGTTCAGTGTGTCCGGGGACTACTGGGTCATTAACACTTGCTGAAACTCCCCTCGCATGTTTGGCCAAAAACACACCCACATGCAACCCTATCGTTATTTTTCCTGCATCTCCCATGAATGAGCCCTGGGTTCACTTACATCTATGAACATGTGGCACTTCCTGGCATCTGTAATGTGTCACCTTTTCAGGAATAGAGGAAAAAGCTGCTCAGTTTCACCACTGACCAAAAAAAATCTTTGACATAGGACAATGCATCATCATCATCACTGAAACAACATTTCTTTATATGATGAATTACATCCATTGTAAATCAAAGTCAAAAGTATTAAAAGTTGGTGGATATATATATATATATATATATATATATATATATATATATAATTAAGATACACCATTCTCTGATACAATCACGTATTACAAATTAGCAGCCAGAGGTACCAGATTAAGTTGTTGTAACAGAGAAATTAAGCAGGTTAAGGTTGAAATGTCCCAAAGGAAACTCTGTGGTGGTCGGGTCTTTCTGTGTAAAATAAATAGTTGCCGAAGAGTTTATTTTCTCTGTGGCTAAATAGGGGGGCTGAGAGAGAGAGAGTGAAGGCAAACCATCGAGAAAAGAGGAGAAAGTGGTTTATTTTCACTGCGGGAAATGGGTTTGTTTTAACTCAGCAGTGTACAGAGTTAGATTTATCCCCTGTGTAAGCCAGGCAGAAAGTCAGGAGAAGCAGCGGGAGAAGATAAAGGAAGGTGGGCAGAGTGACAGGAAATAGGTCAACGTGGAACTCGAGGAACAATTGAAGAGGTGAGTAACGTATGTGATGCATCCATGATGTGAAATCAGAGGATGATCAAGAGATCCTGAATGTATCACATCACCACAGCCAGCTCTGTTTGACACACACACACACACACACACACACACACACACACACACACACACACACACACACACACACACACACACACACACACACCATTCCCAGAGTGAATGACTATTACCAAAGGCAATACTGCTGTTGACGCATTCACAGTATTGTGACATCACTGCTTCTACTGATCCCTGCATCTGTGCATACAAGAAAGACCTTTCTTTTTTTAGTGTTGCACACAAGGCCTCTGACTTTCAGAAAGTAATGGTTTTGATTATCGAGCTGTTGTCATAGTTATTACATAACATCGATGCAACATGTTCAGCATTTTTACCCTCGGGAATGGATGAGGTTCAAAGCAACACAATCAATGCCATTTGAAGAGAGAACATCAGGAAGAAGAATCAATTTGTCCAACATTCATGTGAGGCTTTTTAAGGCTCTTTTAAGAGGCTGCATTTGAAGATAACGTGATATACACCTGATATTCTACATTTAGTTTTAAAAATAACACAGAACACAAATGTATTTCAAGCACGTAAATATCCTATTGGTCACTCCTTAGGAAGACAAATCAAAGTTTGGACGAGTTGCTCCATTTGGTTAAACTGTTCCAAAAGCGATTTCAGGATCATAATGTTGATGGCATCTTAACGTCAGTGGAGCATGTCAATAGTTGAGAGAGAAATGGGATCATCTGCTTGGTTTGCGCTTTGCAGTCACTGGCTCATTCGTCAGATGCAGCGCGACCATTGCAACTGAGCGTTTCTCATAATAAAACAGAGACACTAAGTCTTCTTCTCGCAAGTCAAAATCACTTCTCGACCCCTTTTCTCCAGATTTAGGAGTTACAGTATGTCAATGTCTTTCATTCAGCCAGAGGGTGGTGAAGCAGAAACCTGGTTGATTTATCATCATTGTGACAAAGCCAAAAATAGAAAACTGGAGCCTATCCCAGCAGCCTTCGGGTGAGAGGCAGGGTTCACCCTGGACAGGTCACCAGTCCATCGCAGGGCCAACACATAGAGACAGACAACCATTCACACTCACAGTCACACCTACGGTCAAGTTAGAGTATCAATCAGCCTCGTCCCCTCTTGATGTCTTTGGACTGTGGGAGGAAGCTGGAGTACCGGAGAGAACCCACACAGGCACAGGGAGAACATGGAGACTCACACAGACAGCTTGAGCCGGGGCTCAGACCCAGAACCTTCTTGCTGTGAGGCGACAGTGCTGACCACTGCACCCCGTGCCTCCTCCTTAATGTTATTGTTTCAAATAAAGATTGTTCCCAAAGCCTGAGTCAAGTCTCATGTCTCTATCTCTTCACTCCTCTGACGATGCTTGCATACTGTTTCTGTTTACCGCGACAGTTCACACAAGCACACCTGACTCTAAAAACCTTGAAGATTTTCATAGTCGCTAAGATGAAAACGTTCATGTATGTGATTGGTACGAGTGGAATTCTCAGTCCCCTTGAAGTTGTGTGCTGCTTCTCAACAAATGTATTCTTAAACTATTTGCCATCATCATTAAAAATGTTTTATTTACAATATATATGTTTATGTTAGATTCCCATTGGATTTTTGAGCTTGTCAGTTTCTTTATCGCCGCACTTACTGAGGAGAACTAAAACGAAACACAACAACAGTTGGTGGTTCGATGAAATATGACAAGCAAAGGCCCGTTAAGCTTCAGTGTAGAAGCAGATGACAGCAGTAGCTTCCATCAGTGGGTACGAGGAGGGTGCTCCAGTATCGCTCCTCTTTCTTTTTCTTGATTTCGTGCACATTTGTTGGACCAAATGTACTTTCTCAGCTGCCAAAACTAAAGCCTCTCTGGGACACAATGCATTACAGCAAAGCTGCATCTGACATTGAGCTATGTTTCACTGCCTGGGAGTACAGAAGTGAGATAGTGAAGAGAAACATGGAGGTCCTGTTCAGTAGTTATTACAAAACGTCACGGATTCAAAGGGCCTGAAACAGAACGACTCCCACAGAGCTTTAGACCTGTAACATGGCTCACTCTCCACATCATCTATCAATCACACCATCCACCATCTTTGACCTTCTATAGTATTTAACCACTCTCAACTCCCTCGCTCACCACTCACCCCACCCCCTCTATGTGAAGTCTCACAGTAATTTAAATTTGCAATAAAACACCTGCCTTCTGTGTTTGCTTCTGGTTCTTATTCACACTTACAACAAATTGATGTGAGAAATAGATCAAAACCACCATTAAAAGTTATGTCCTTTCACTGACACGTTTGTGAATCACGTTCTGATCGAAGTAAATATGAAACCCAATTAAAAGATGTAGGTGTGTTGATTGACTTGTCACACTTTAAATTTGATCTCTTTCTCATCGGAAACATTTCCCCATTTACAACAGCGGTGTGAAATGATGTTGAGTCATTCACAGCTTGAACGTGAAGGTCGAGCCAGCAGCCCTCAGCATGCTTTCACTGCTCTGTACGCTAAAAATAAATCAAAATTATTATCTTTTTTTCTCTTTAACCAAACTACTTTGACGGGGGGAAAAAACATCCCAATGTTTTCAGGTTATCTGTGACATTCTCGTTAGGAACGCCTTGAGAGGATTTCTCCAAACTGTGCAAAAATGTCCAGTGGAACTCAAGGACGGACTGAAAAGACTTCAGTGGTCAGAGGTTTGCAGAGGCCTACAGCC
Organism: Aulostomus chinensis; assembly: GCF_037954235.1. Taxonomy (NCBI): domain Eukaryota; kingdom Metazoa; phylum Chordata; class Actinopteri; order Syngnathiformes; family Aulostomidae; genus Aulostomus; species Aulostomus chinensis. Next base: position 19,767,339 of record NC_141330.1, on the reverse strand, counting down.
ATGGTGCAGTGTTTTAAATCATGACATGACACAAGTTTCCAATCACACATTGATTTGACAGATGAGACATTTTCATGCACATTCAACAGTTTGCTTTCCTCAAACTTTCACTTAATCTCAGAGGAATTGAGTGACAAAAACCAGGTTAGTTTCCTGGATCCATTCCTTGCCATCCGAAATGGAAGTAATATGTCAGTAATTTAGGGCTTCAACACAACAAAGTTAGAGATCATAAATCAATAACCTTGATGATAATCTACTGTTTTATTGATCACTTTATGTTCCTGCCCTGAATGCCTCATGGCCAGATACTCCTGTGTTAACAGAATAATGAACATCATCTTCAGATATGGACTGATTGTTCCTGAATACCAACAAGTAACGCTACAAATAAACCCTAACCTAAGACCAAGCAGGCTTCTTAGACATTTGTGCCCCTTTTTTCAATCATGAACTTGCTTCAAGGACTAATATGACACGTCAGCATTGTGACATTTGAATTTTCACTTCAAATCCCCTTGGAAAAAAAAAAGGGCGAGTGTGGTAGAATGTATCTGCAGCACCTGAAATGTTAGCTACATTTTGGCAGCGCCGCTCAGGTTCTGGGTGAGCGTCTTGTCTGCTTTTCATCAATCACAGACAGATTCAGCTCTACAATCCAGAGCGTTTTAGTCAAACCTCAACTGGACCACAACTGCTGTAACCAAATATGACTGGCAATCAGCTGTAATGTCCCATCATCGTCTCCACCCCAGACAAGCAGACGTTCCTTTTCCTAGTGTAATGTGTTTATATCCAGAAAATAGCTCATTAGTCAAGAAGCTCTTTTAGCACATCCTAAACCTTTAGACAGGTTTTCCCTCCAGGAATACTTTGTCATTATTAGAAAGGTCAGAAAATGACATCTGTCCCTCAGGCTTTTTAGCTTAACTTTTAACTGAAACGTAAATGGTGGCAAAAGCAAACAAAGTGTTGTTAAAAAGCCTTGAATCTGAGGACCACTGTCTCTTGTGCCATGATGCCTGATCAAATTATGTGTCATAAATTATTAAAAATCCTCCATATTCAAACAGTATGGCTGACTCACAAACAAGAAAACAAAATAAACAGTGATTACAATTTTTTTTCTAACTTTGTTTTTATGTTTGTATTATTGGTTTTATTTATTACCTCTGGCAGGCCAAACCAAACTTCATTTTGGGCCAAATTTGGCCCCTGGGCCCCATTTTGGCCTGCTCTGGGCTGAATTCACATGACCTATTAATGTTTCTTTTCTCTTATTAACCCATCCTCCCCCATTTTCACACAGTTATCATTTTCCTGTTTGTGTTATTAGTAAAACTGCATTTAGTAAATTTAAGCAATTTTCCGGAAACAATGATGACAAAATCAAAACATGTCTCTGATAAAACTCTTACAGGGCAAAATGAGGAGAAACTGGATCCATTTTTGTTCTTTTGGACATGGCCTAGTTAAAGGATTTCTCACTTCTTAAGTGACTCAAACCTTGTCAGACCCAAACTGAGGAAAGATCTGCCCTGAAGGTGTTAATCACGGTCTTCAAAGGATGCGCCATGAAGAGGCAAACAGATCCAGATGAAACTCGATTCACCTCATTTCCCACAGAGCCCAAGCTGAAGTGGCGTGCTGAGGTGAAGGGGGATCCAGGTGGTGAGGTGCCTAGGATGGAGAAATTAAAGAATAAAGGTCCATTCATGAAAAAATATTAGCTCTTTCCTCTAATGTTAGTTAGTTAATCAACAGTATAGCTTTGTTAAAGGTTACTTAGTCTTAAATAATAATACTAGCGATCCTGTCGTAAAGGTGTTCAGGCTTGGATGTTGTGGTGGAGTTGGACTTAAGATGGTCTTCACTTGAAAATGAAGAGCACAAACATCCTTCAGAAACTGATCAACTGTTATCAGTGCAGCCATTGTAAGCCTTTGTCAGCACACGTATACCAAGCTTGTTCTGACTGACGATTAGATCGTTAATTAAAGATCAAATTGATGGATCACATTGTTTTTTTCCAAAGACGATTGGATCGACTGTTTAATAGGAATTTAATCATTTCATTGGGGTCGCCTTTTCTCTGTGCAGGATGGAATCGATCCTTTGTGAAATATCTTACTAGAGCACTGTGCACTTGATCCATCTCGTGCTGCCATACTTGTATTTTACACCTTTTTCAAAAGCTACCATTAATGAGGACTGGCAGGTGCATCAGTGGGGGTAGATTGAGATGATGTAGCAGCCTCGGAGGGATGGTGATTCCCCAGGATTAATGTTGCTATGTGACTGTAAAGACAATTCATTTTCTATCAAACCTGACTCTAAATAGCAGACACCTACAGGTTTGTAAAAGTGGCCTTCCACCCGCTTGTCTGCTGGTAATAAATGCCCTCAGGTACCATGGCCCAATTATTTACTTGGAACGCTTCCGCTGTGTCCTTTTTGATTTGCATCTTGTTTTTTGTTTGTTTGTCTGTATTATATTTCTTTCAGTTGCATCTATTTTTTTGTGGTATTTTTCTTTGCCACTAACTCGACCTCGATGCCTGCAATGCTTGCGGCCTGTCAGTGACATACCTCCTCCCACCTTTCGGCTGCTTAGTTTGTAATTCTTCAACACAACTGTCATCATTAGATATGAGCGACTATTTGAACACGACGTTGTCATTGCAAAGTAGAATTGCTAATATGACTGCACCCAGTCTTTGTGTGCTTATACTCACAACATGTAAGATGAGTGGATGTGAGGATGCATTTAATTATTAAATCCAATGTATAAATGCGATGTGAGTTAACTTTAAAAGTACACTACACATTGTTGAAGACTGGTCGTGGCTACGAGAGAAAGTGAAGATGGAGTGGATACAGTCTGGGGGTCAGCAGAGAGAAACTTGTTAAAGATCAGGTAACTGTGAACACAACGGATGGAGAGCCACCCAGTGAGAGAGTGGGTTGGCCAGCAGGTTAGAGAGGGGGTGGGAGGTGGTCGCTGAACCTCTTGATTATTGATCACTGCAGGGCTCCGTCCATCTCACCCTGGACAGCTGTTGCTTGTCTCATGCGACCTCTGGATGAAATATACCTGCGTGTCAAGAAGATGGCCTATATTCTCCCTGCTTTATCTCCAGCATCCCTGCTGGGAGAGGAATGGGAAAGAAGGATTGACAAGCTATGACAAGACCACATTTTCTAACATGAAAGCTGAAGAAGTCTCATTTAAATACTTCCCCATTAGTGGGCACGTATTCATCTGTAAAACATTGTCAACAAAGAGGACAATAGAATGAATGCTGTTCCGGCCTCTTATCACTGACTTAGCAGGCCTGCTAAATAGTGTCCAACTGGAATGACAGCCCTAAGACGTTCTTCCCCTTTGTAGTGTAAAAATAGGAAGCAGAGTTTACGAGTCACTGATATCTGGGAGATGGAGGGCTGATAGGCATTTGTGTGCGTTGGTCTCTGTTAAAGACCCTGATGGAGCGTTGAGGCTGGCGTCACTGAAGCCACGAGGAGACGCCGCGTACACTAGATGTCGTCAATATTTATTGTGATGTTTCTGTTATTTTATGGGCTTAGGGTTTGGTGTGTCATCCTAATCTTTATATTGCTTGAGTTGTTGGAGGACTCTTTAACAAGATTTCAAAATTAAAGTCAGGTGATGTTATAAAGAGCTTATAAAGGAATTGTAGGACATTAAAAAAGAAAACAGCGAAAAAAAAGTTAGGCATATGATCCCATGACATCGGGGATGTGCATATATTAAAATTATTATTATTACATATTGCAAGGTAAAATTAGCATGCCCCAATAAATATACCTCATTTTGTCAATGACATCAAATTGTATTATTAATAAGAATTACGCTGTAGGACATTTTTCACCTTGTTTTTCTCCCGCCACCCCCACCTACAGTGTACAGACATGGAATAAATCACAGAATAAATAACATCATACAAGAAACAAACAAATGCCAAGACCAAGACTACGCTGTTAAGAATTTAGAAAGTCACAATAAATAAAATTAAATGTTTTTCTTACAACACGTACAGGATTGGACGTTACTTACTCAGAGCTTGTTCCTCCAGAGGCAGATGTGTCTGAAAGTAAGAGGGCCTCTAAATATTCTCAAAACTTTTTTTTGGACTCGTATCTTTTCCATTGACATAGTCGATGTTTGACGGAATTTTTTTGTTGTTGATGGAATTAAAAGTGAAACTAATTACCACTCTCTAACTAAATCTTCACACCACAGGACAAAAAAATGTCCTGACCTCTGAACCCCGCAGTCTTATTCATTATTCACTGGAGGCTTATAATGGTTGCAGACCTCTTAATTTTGCAACTCTTTAATACACGACTTTCCAGCTGGTTGTGCGACCGTAGCCCTGCAGGGTCAAATGTGACCCTGGAACTTCTGGGATCCTGGACCTGACATTCTGCACTTTGGCCTCTGAGGCTAGAGATCACGCAGGCAATTATGTCTGGTCGCTGACCATGAAGAATCAAAGGGAAAGCAGGACTTTAGTTTATGCGCAAATGTACTATGCAAATATTTATCATCATTAAGTCAATAAATCAATTTAGGAATAAAATCAAATTAAAATTGATAGTTTGTGTGTTTGTCTGGGTGTGTATTTCTGCATGAGAGCTTCAGCGCGTCTCATAGCAAAGGTGGAGGTGTTGCAGAGAGAGAAGAATTTGACCTGCAGGCCTCCTGCTCATGGACCGGTGGGGGGCCGGTCCTGTCACATGTTCGACCTGTCTGTTAAGATAAGACTGACAAGCAGAATGAAGTGATCAGACAGCAGGGTATTCTGATAACGTGCCACATATCAGGTTCTAACAGCATCAAAGATTGTTATTAGGATTGAAAGTAAGATGGAAGATGAAATTAAATCTTTTCTTTTTGGCAGTTGTAGCTGCAGGGTCAGAGTACAAAAAAACTAAATAAAGATCGGAGATAAAAAAAACAACAACAATGTGAACGCAGCGTGTTAGTAGAAATAACCTGCAAGAGCAAAAGTGTTGACTTGTTCCATGTTGTTATTCTACACAGTGAAAACACTGAACAAGCCAAACAAAATTCATAAATGAGGAAATCTTTCCAAAATATTTGCATTAAGATTAAACTATTGGATATCCCTTTAATGCTGTGTTCAAAACTGCAGATTCTGCACACGTGTTCCTGGGTTCACGCACAGTTCATGATATCTCTTGTTCATGACTTCTCTCGCAAGTCATATTGTGCCTTCAGAATTTCCCATTATACCCTGCTGCTTGGGAATGCTCACCTTGGGCGGCGTTGTCTTCAGGATGGAAGTACTACAACTGCAGTCTTGTTTTAGAGAGTAATTTCCAATCAGGTAAGTGGTTGAGTAAAACTGAAAACTTGAGATGCACCAAACAATCTGGCTTCACAGTAGCATCAAACTGCATCCGCCATAACCGTCTCACTGGCGGATGAATATCACATCATTCATCTCACAGGTTTTCCTCATTAGCCTTCCTCACACCTCTTGCATAATACTCTTTGATAAATGGAGGGGCTCTGACCAAACATCAGTAACTAATGTCATGCTTGGGAAACGTGTCATCTTGGAATCTGCAGGACACAGCAGGCAATCCTCCACCTGTTTTTCTGTCTTGTCACAACAGGGTGCTTTTTCCAGAGATTCACTGATTCACGAAGTCAAACTGTGCACATGAGAGATTGATTTGATGAACAATAGTCCTTCAAAATAGGACGCGTCCCCTATGTCGGACTGAGTGACAAACTATGCTAAAACCTGTCCGCCTTTTAGAGTGTGTGAAACCACAGTCATCCAAACAGTTTTGCAAGGCAACACATCGTGTCCTTACATCCTGCATGATTTTATTTTAAAATCCACGGGCAAAGCCTGAAGGATATATTGGTAATCACTCTGGTCAAAATATTTTCTTGAAATATATTGCTTACACATTCCAGTGAATGAATGAAGCTACAGAGACCATCAGTGCGCCTGCACAAAACCCCTGCAGAGAGACAATGCAGCAAAATAGCAGACATTCCTTTGGATCTCAGAACAGGGGAATAAAAGTGATGTGGGGTTTAATAAAAATATATTCATAAAAAAATATCCGCTACTGTTTCACCGCTGGCTCATAATTTTGTGGGTAATAAACAAATCACAGTGCATCATTTTTTAGGCGTGTGAAGGGTGAATGGGAAAAGCCTGCTCTGTGTGTGCGGAAAATGATGTTTGAGATAGAAAACTAATTTCAATTCAGCAAAGGATGTTGAAATGAAGCTAAGTGGAAGTTCAATCAGGAAGACCACGTACCGCACTGGGTGAACGGCTGAGGTCGCACCCTCATTCTGCCATTCTTTCCCCTCACATCATAGCTGTCTGATACTGGTGGTTACGTTTAACTGTCTCCAGCTGATCACTTACATCCAATTGCACAGCGACAACATTACAACTGCTGGCAAATCCCACTGCTAGTGTCTTCTTAAATATGCCTTCTCTCTGGCTCAGTTCTGGGTTTGCTGTCCTCACGCGCGCTCTCCTCTCCGTCCCCCATTACCTGGTCATCTCCGAGTCACTGATCCCTTCATCTGCTCCCAGTGTCGTCCATATTTATCTTCCTCCACCATCAGCATCAGTATCTGGACTCAATGGATCCATGTGTCTCACAGCTGCTCTGAGGTGATGTCCTAGTGGAATCAAAGCACCAAAGACTCGTACTATACTACCATATGTAACAGACATCGTCTTTTTCTAAAAATGTATCTCTCGATTTAATTGTGTTCTCATAAATTTTAGCCATGCAAGTGATATATGTAAACGTGAACGAGGTGTCAGGGATTATGACGTAACCTTCCCAAGATTACATGGGTCTCCTTTATGTAGATTTACGAGCCCTGTTCTATCCTGCCTTTGTTGTATGGATTCATTACAGTCTGCAGTGACCTGCAACATCCCACTGGTCTCCTTTCACAGTAGCGTCAATTCATCAGTGGGTTAAAAACACACAAGGTTTCCACACTAAAACCTGCTCTAGTGGGGTGTCCTGGTTGCCAAGTACTGCAACATCTGTGGTTTGACTGGCTTTACCGCAAGTCTAATACAAATGAAAACTGTCTTCACTAGTTTTACTTTTACTTCTTATTTCAAATTAGATAATCACCATCTACTGTAAAAAACAATATTTTTGTGATAACACTTAAAAGGCTATGTGGTTATTACGCGGTCTAATCTAATGATCATCATTTAGGTTCGTAAAACAAGTCCTGACGAACAAGTATTGCTCTCTCCTCATCCGTTCACAGGAAGCAACACACGCTGAGGCCTGTTTCCCTCTAAAACCCACCAGCCGCCTTGATGCTGGAAGTGCTTCTCGAGTTTTAGGATCGTTTACTTAGAATAGATGAGTGTTTCCTCCGGTAATCAAAATAAAGCAGAATAATTTAGGATCCTAAATTCATAGGATTTTTTTTTTTTAATTAATTCCAACTGACACAATATCTCTTGGCATCTGTTTTCATTTCAGTGAATCCTGAAATAGAATCATAATGACCTTTTAAATATTAGCTATGTCTGCAGTTTAAACTCTATGAATTCAAAAACTAACCCCCCAAAAAAAAACCACCACAGTGAAAACTTGTTCACAACACACCTATCAGTAACTTACGACCATCATTTAGCTGTAAGATGAAAGCCAGCGAGTCCCCGGACTAAAACCATTAACAGGCCACTCTGATAATAGCAGCTCTTTGAAGCAGAGCAAAGGAAAACAGAGGCAGTAAAGAACAGCCAGCAGACTTCCTGCCTCTGGGAGCGGGCACGAGTGTGTGTTGGACTGTCACTGTCACTCGTGGAAGTGTGTGTGCGCAGGTGTGAGAAGAAACAATGAATCAGTCCTGATGGATTTTTGTTCTTGAACAAACATGAAAAACATGTCAGACGTAAACAGTATTGCCCGTATCACCAAATGTACTCGCCTGACGGTCACTTTTATCAAAGTGCATTATCAAACTGAATTTTGTTGAAGTTCTTTTTGTGACAATTTTCAAAACATTTTAAATGAATCCACACTAAAGAGAAGTTTTTCATGCTCCTCTCTATCTGTCTAGATGATGAACTAAAGGGAGTTTTAGGAGCAACGTTAATTATTCAAGTAAAACGTCACAGTGGTACCTTCCAAGGAAAGAGAAAAAATAACTCCTCACTACCTCGTTACCTACAAAGAAAAATAACTTCTCCTGCCACAAAGTTACTTACTGAAAAAAGTGATACATTACTGTATGTCACGGTGCTGCCTCCAGGGAAAAAAATGACTCATGTTTGAATGGTAACTTCTTATGGTACAGCTTAACCTCTAGAGAAAGGTAAATATTATGCCACAGTGATACCTACCAGAGAAGTAAAACAGCCCCTCTCCTTACAGAGAGCAGGAGACTCCGCAGCATGTCCCCTGCCGCGTAGACAGCTACAAACTTGTTCATTTCCTTTGGTGTGATTGAGTTGAACTGTGCCTCACCACAGCTGTTGCAGAGCCCTGCTTAGCTTGCAGGTGATTCTTGGACGTATAACACCTGGGATATGCATCACAGGTTGCTGTCCGCTCTCCCTCAGCGTTGTTGTTCACACGCTGCATATCTCAGCCCCATCTTTCTGCATGGGTTTTTTTTCTTTAATAATTCTCATCAATAGGAACATTTGTCAAGTCGTATGAAACGTTTCATTCATATTGAGTCTCGACATGAATTATGTGTGTATGGCAGTGTAAAGAAAAAGAGAAAGAGATAGAGAAATTCCTCGCCAACTGACCTGCTTTGTTTCAAGAATAAAAACATTTATTTGCAAGTCGATCTCGAGTTTCCGCTCTGTTCTTAACAGGCGATGGCTCTTGTAAAGCTGCTGACTGCTGTCCATAATTTCTTTGAAAATAAAACCAAGAACCAGTTAAATTACGGTATGTTGCTACACAACAATTTTGTCAGTGTGACTGAAAACAGGTTATTTTGTCAAGCAGCAAAAAATCGGCAAGCTTCCTTAGCCAGTGTTGCATTGGACACACACGTCAGACACGCATCTTAATTGCAGTGCGGCTGTGCGATTCTTTTTAATTGGCACTGAAAAAAATAGTATGTTCCCCCGGTGTAAGTAGATGTGTTACTTTGTGACACATTAACCCCAACACCCATAAAGCAACATGCTAGCTAATCATACTGTAATTCAAAGCTCATCATAGAGAGAAGAAAGAAAAAAAGAGTGGTCACCGAAACTGGTGGGTACCTTAAAGAGGCAATCTAGTGATTAGGGACTACATTTTCATTTTCATCTGCGTTTCTATTTGTGGGAGACCAATTTTAGAAAGAAGTGTCAAAATCTAGGGCAGAGATGTCCTCACTTGGGTCTAACTACTTGGGATCTTACAATTTACATAATTCAGCTGCAAAGTCTGTTAAACTCCAAAGCTGTTAGTATAGCAGGAGTATTGTTAAATTGGGTCTTGAGTCAGAATAGCCGAATGGCGGTGAGGTCATCGCGGTTATTTTCCAAACTTAGAAAACATCCCAGAGAATGACAGAAGATATTATTCTACTTTTTTTTTACAGTCTGAGTTTTATTCCTTTAAACAACTAAACTGAAATTAGAGTTTAAGTAAAAAGAAATGGAGACAGAATTTGCTGAATAAAGGAATGAGGTGCTTAATTCACAATGGGCCCCATTCATGCAATCTTCTTACACACGAATTTGCTCTTATAAGCATAGTTCGTTTTTCCCCCTTAAACTTGTCTTACAGACAGGATACAGAGCCTGATGGCTTGTTGTAACGTCTTGCTCCTGACACGTATACTTGACGTAGCTGTCAATCCGCCAAGCGCCTAAAAACTTTAACGCTATGAGAGACGCACAATAGATGTCAGGGGCAAAGAGTTACAAATACCCATGAGGCTTGACTTCATGTCTGTAAGACTGATCGAGGGTCTAACAAATTCTTTTTTTTATCCCTTTAGTAAAGTAAACATTATCACAATATTATGGTAACCATCTGTGGTTATTTTATGCTTGCAAAGGCAACTTATAGGCAACTAGTTAACAATAATCCTGATGTGTGTCATTTAAATTGATTTAAAAGCTCATTTGATTACGTTTTTCGGAGATGCCATCGTTTAAACATGACCCTATGGTCCAAGCTTAGTCCCTTTAAAAGTAAGGTTTGTTGTATTCAACTGTAATTCAGCAGAGACACATGACAGCCATATCTGAAATGATACATAAAACTATTGAACTAAATAACAACTAATATTACAGGCCTATATGGGCCTTTATTCTGACCTACTAAGTATTTTGGCCCATGTTAGAAAATGTTAAAGGAGTAGATGACCCACATGTGATGGTGAGAAAAAGTTCATGGAGTGGCACAACACTGTGCGCCATGAAACATTTGACCTTCAAACTGAAATGCGCAAATACTGCATTAAAGATGTGGAAGTGTTGAGAAAGGCCTGCACAATCTACCACGACGCGTTTTTAGACTGCACGCAAATAGACTCCTACAGTTTCACCGCACTAGCAGGCAATTGCACTGGTGTCTATAAACACTTTTTTTTACCCCGCGACACACTGGCGCTTACATACGATGGAGCATACGTTCAACAAAATAAGACTTGCTCGAACGTATCCATTCAGTGGTTAGAGGATGTTTCCCGCACTGAGAACATACACATTCATCACGCTCTTATCGGGGGCGAGCGGAAGATCGGTCCATACTTTGTGGATGGCTTCTGTGAGGCTACAAAGACGTATTCGAATTTTGCTGGGTGTTTTTAACCACGGATGTGTCAAATGCTATCTGGAGAGTGAGGTGAACCCCGCATCCAAAATTCCTCAAGGGGAACTCTTCCATCAGTTTTCTGAATGCGTGTCAACCATAAGGTTGCAGCATGGCATGAGGGCGGTTGTGATGTGGGAGTGTGAGTGGGCTTCTCTTTGTAGATCTGACCAGACCATTATGGGCTTTCTATCCACATACAAGAAGATGAGGATGATCCTCCACTCTACAAAGCAGACAGGGAAAAACGCCATTCTGTTCATTTCAAAGATGACTCTGACCCACAGAGAAAAGTTAACAAGAAGAAGAGAAGCTGCAGGAGGCCCAGAGACTTCATCAGGGAGGGCTACTGTCCTGATACTAGACATGACGGAGGCTCACGGCCGTGATGGTGGTGAGAACAGCAACAGCTGATGGCTTGTCAACCACAAGGAAGTGATCAGAACAATGGAATTTTTTCTCCACTATCCATGTCTCCATCCATATTTTCATTGAAATGTGATGTCCCTTTTAAATGAAGAATTAAATTAAGAAAGAAACTGCATCTCGGAATTATTTTATTATATTGCATCTTCTTTTCCTGTATTGAAATACATAAATGAATATTAGAGGACGAGCAGAGAGAGTGTCTCGTGTTTGTGCTGGGTAAATTAATTTGATGCAATTTTTTTTTTAATGAAATCTGAATTTAAAAAGCCTTATAAAAAAACAGCCTTTGTCAAGTCAAAACCTGGTGCTCAGTGGACATGATCCAAGTCAGACCCAACTAAATAATAATACAAATAATAATAGAAATAACTCAGCCGCTTCCAACGTTAATGATTCATCGTAATGACGTTGTGGTAATTGAAAACAAACTGCCATCAGCCAGTCACTGCGTCGTTTCTCCAGCAATAGACGCACGCGCTTCACATGCATGCTCAAAGGTGCCTGTATATATCTACTCGTGCTGTACATGTGATCTGCAGTTCCACATGTCTGATGTATATGCTTCCTGTTTGAATACAGGCCATACAAGGCTGCAGAAGTGGCTAATATATATATATATATATATACATATATATATATATATATATATATATATATATATATATATATATGTATATATGTGTGTGTGTATATGTATATATAAACATATACACACATTATATATACATATATACATATATATATACACATATATAAATAATGAAAAGTCAGTGGTTTTAGACTTATTCAGAGTGCTGTCATACATTCACTTCTCAACTGTCATTTATTATGTTCAAAGAAAAGCAAATGGTTCTGGAAACCAATGAACACTGTAAATGAGATGAGGTTCTTTTCATGTCAGATTGATATATTCAATTGATTTTTACTCCTTGTGTGTGCAACAAAGTGACATACAGCTGGTAAAATGTTGTTGTGGTGTGCCTGTCACAGTGACCTTGAATTTTGACCTGGGAACACCAAAATATTGTCAGGTAATCCTTGAGTCCAAGTGGCAGTTTTGGCAAAATTTCTTGTTTTTTTTTTTTCCCCCCTGAGATATTTTGCCAATTGGTTGGACACACGACTGGAAAACATATTGTAATGTCTGTGCCCAACATGAACAAAATTCTTAAAACCACATTGACAATCTGTAGTAATTGCTGTCGCAGTCTGTTAATGAGTCCAGACAACTCACCTTCATTGACATCTTGGCATTTTTTTGAGGTTACAATGTTATAATCTGTCTATGTTGCAAACATATGAAGCTGTTATTAAAATATGTAGCTTCCACTGTGAAGCAGGAAGATGATTTATAACATGTCAACTGTAATTCTCACGTGTTGAGGCTCTGAGGTCTGTTGTTACCTCAAATAGCCCCCAGAAGAGTCTTTCTGTAGATACAAGACTGATTAGTACAGAGAGAAAGAATGAACAGGAAAAAAAAGAAAATTAAAGAAAGAAGAGAAGAGAGAGACATGCATGGAGAAAGTTATTCTAACATAACATATAAATTACTCCTCTAGTATGATAGTGGTCTGGTCTTAGAAATCACCGTAGCAACAACACCACAACAAGGAGGGTGGAGACACACAGTCTCTCCTGCACTGAAGCATTCATGTCCTACCACAACTCCCTGATGGCGACACACACTCACTCAGACCAAATCAACATCTCCGGTCTTCTGCTCTTTTTTTGCCATCTTCATCTTTTCTGTCTCATTTAATCTCTTCTATTTAGCCAAGGGTCAGTGCTGATGAATGAGTGGATATTATGAAGATTCCAAGAGTGTGTTTTGCTTTTTTGCATCATTACAATTGCAGGTTTATTATGTTCAGGGTTAAAATAAGGGTTTGGTTCATGCTAGTGTAACACTTTAAGTAACAATGGTGAGTAGTATTTGTCAGATTAGAGATCAATCTACGGATCATTGAGGCTTAGCTCAGATGGGGCCTCGTGGAACTCATGGAAAAACTGAGGCCGCACCCAGAGGAAGATGAAGAAGGTGTTTTCCTCTCAGGTTCAAAGGTTACTACTATCCATTACCACCACAGCTCCACCTCAACTGACTGACTGTGACAAGAATGAGTTTAAAGTGTGTCTTTGTCCTAGTGTGAGTGTGCACTTCTCCATCTGTGCCTGGCCAGGATCTCTGAAAAATTCAAAGAGCAATTTAGCTTTTATAGCATTACGGGCTAAAATTGATTGAAGGCAGTTATTTAATTGAAGGTAGTTTCCAAATGAAGGCAGCAACATTCAGATATGTACAGGGATTCAAACAGAAAACCTTTAGCGTGGTTTTTCATTAGATACGCCCCAACGCCTCTCAGCTTTCACATTCGCAACATTGTCCTGCGCTCAGATTCCCTTGCATATGTGCACAGTCGGATACAGTAGGAGGTGGTTGGAGTTGGCATGAAATCCACCAGGAGACACAAAGCAGAAGAAGAAACGAACACTTAATCAAACAGATGACCTTTGTTCACGTTGCTATCCAGGTGAGAGTCAACAAAGCAAGTAGACAAGGAGTCCACTTCGGAATGGCTGTCAGTTGCTACTGGTGACCCTCTCGTCTGGCTTCCTGCTTCAGCATTGACCGTGTAACTCCAAGGATGTTATGGGGCATGGTGGGTTTCACAGGAGACAGGAAGCACTGAGGACTTCCTTTATGACGCTACTCACTGACTGACTCTTGGGCTAGTTCGTAAGATGAGAAAAAGATCAGTTGCTGACTATCACATAGCAGTCCGCTTCCTTGATTTGACACGGTTGCGTTCACACCTCCTCTGGACTGTTCCTGAGTACCTGAGACCACCTTTTCAAGCTGAGTTTAAGTACAACACACTGGTGTTCACACTTATCAAATTAAACAGACTTTTGGGGTCAAGTGTGCTTGGATACAGGCCCCTTCAGGTCAGCATGATGCGTTGTTGTGATTTAGGAGGTGTTAGTGGTGGCTCCAATGCCGGTCTTTGATGTCCATTTTTAGACTTGCAAAGTCGCAGCATGAATATTACTTCCTTATTTTACTCTGCCAGATGTCATGCAACATTTTGCATTTTAAAAGTCCTTAAACCTGAAATGTTTGAGAAGATAAATGGATAATAGACAACTCTAATGCTCTGTTTCTGGAGCCTCTCTGGGGAAGTGTGTGATGTTTCTATTAGCCAGTAAGATGACAGTCAAATGAGACAAACACACTGCTGCTGCCCTCCCTAAATGTTATTCCTCCCTGATGACTGATTGCATGGAGGAGGGCAAAGACAATTTCTTTAAATTTGAGGAAAATTCACAGCTTAACATACAGTCCTCCAGAGAGACGTGAGGAAATCATAGTGAAGGTTGCGATATATTTAAGAGCAGAGACACATGGTACCAATTGGATCTAAACTCCTGGAGTAACACTCTTAATGTCAGGGAGGAGAGCAGGGAAGTCTAAATGGAAGTCTAGTGTGTGTGTGTGTGTGTGTGTGTGTGTGTGTGTGTGTGTGTGTGTGATATTTCTATACGAGCATGTCACACCCAACTCAAATCATTTTATGTGTATGTGTATATGTGTGTGTGTGTGTGTGTGTGTGTGTGTGTGTGTGTGTGTGTGTGTGTGTGCGCGTGCGGGAGTGTCTCCGTCTCTAATGTAATCCCACCAGCCACAAGACCTGATGTCAACATCCAATCAGCGGCCTGTTTTGGGTTTCTGTCTAGAAACTGCATTTCACGCCCTAAAACCACGCCTCGACAGGGCTGATTTGTGGTTTAACTAGACTGAGCTCTGATTTATACCACCCACCCCTTCAACTACTCTCAATCAAGCTCTCATCTACTCAAAAGGCCCAAAGACTTGGAATCTTTCTTTTTATTAAAAAAACAAAAAAAGTGAGACTTGGTCTCAACCCAAGAGCTTTGATTTCACTCACTGTAACACGAGAAAGGTGCAATTCCTAAACATGTGAGCTTATTTATCCCTCATACAATAAATTAGATGATGTAATATCTTTTGCTTATACTGAGAAACAAAAGAGCAACCACATGAAAAACTGGTTGATAAACAATGTCGGAGACAAAATGGCATCGTTTAGCTCGCAAGTTGACTTTTGGTCATTCGAAATGCAACATTCATGCAACATGTCAACGCCATTGTTGGGGCTGAGAGCGCAAAAGAAGGAGCTAGGAAGCGCAGGGGTGCGCATTTGGTCTAATGTCACTTGTCCATATTTTCCTATGCTTTCCCAATAGTGAATGATAAGCAGGTGTAAAAACTAGCCAGTAGTTTGCAGGGCCTGAACACTCGAGCAATTTTTAGGCACAAGGTTTGTTCAGCATTTGTTCAGCTGACACACTCTGACTATGATCCAAATTATCCAAAGAAGTAAATATGTCGACACGGGGTAGAGTACCTCTCTGGTTGAAAGAGGGAGAGAAAACAGACACGCTGAGTTCATGAGAACACAATTATAGAATCTTCTGTTCAAGTTCTCCTCAGCTTGGACAAGTAGGATGAGGCGACTGGTGTTTGTGGTGCTCGTCCTGCTGCTCATCAAGTCTGATTGGATGAATGAAAGCTAAAAAGAGTAACTTGCCGGTAAATGTGAAATGTGAGTTTGAACGGTTGTGTGTCTCTGTAGGTTGGCCCTGTCATGAACTTGGGACTTGTTTAGGGTGAACCCCTCCCCTCGCCACATGGTAGCTGGGATAGGGCCCTGAATCGGATGGGTGGATGGATGGAAGTGACAGCAATGTTTTACTTCAAGTTTAACATTTTTCAACATTTCGGCTTTAAGATAAAACGTCTCAGCTCAGCACTCGGCTCAAGGTACTCAGCACCATATCACGCTGCAAAAGTGTGAGGCATAGCTTAAAAATGTCTCATTCCCATTGAAAACAATGAAAATGACCAGCAAGGCTCAGGAAGTAATGCTGTCCAGCAAAACTCAGCAACATCGTCCACTTTATGTAGTCACTGATATGATTATCATTCATTCAGTTTATCACACAGGGCTTTGGAGTCGCCTCAGTAAGAGAGCTCAGGAAGGGAAGTTGTCTGAGTTCAACATTACGCCACCAAAAGCTGTGATGAGAGATGATTCTTAAGAACTGAACTTCAAAGATGTCACCATCAGGTAAGTAAAAACAGTAAACACACACACACACACACAATTAAGGGTAAGAGAACCAAGAGTGCACAGCTGGTCACAACATTTTCAACACCATGACACACCTGCAACCTTTCATCCAACGCTTGAAGGTGAAATGATGCAATCCTTGCAATTTTGGCAAAGACGGCTGAAAGCGTCCGAGGCTGTGACTCACCAACGCAGTTCCACACCTTATAACCCAGGATTAGAACTTCTGAGTGTTTATGCACCAAATTCAATGATAAACCCTACACACTGTATAGTTTCCAGTGTGATATGTGGTGTGTGTCAGCATGGTGGATGGATATTTAATCGCACCTTAACCATAATCTTTCCTAAATTGCAGCCTCAACACATCTGCCACACGCAGTTTTTAGAGAGCTGATGGATGTGTTCCAGGGTTTTGTGGAATCCTTCAATATCCATGTACTTGTGTGGCAGTAGAGATTGTTTCTGTGACCATGGGATGTAGGTGGAGAAATGGATACAACTCGTTTTCAACAGGCGAATGACAGCAAACTTCATCATTCAGGGAAAAGCGTAAAAACACTTTTTTTTCTGCTGCTGCATGAAGTTACTTTGTTCAGGAGAAAGTTAGTTAACCATCAACTCTTTGAGTTTTTCTCAGGCAATCCAGGGATTTGAATTACAGTGATACTTTCACCCAAAAAGTGTATGGTTTCTTTCAGGTTCTCACAAATAGCTGTCTTGAGCTAATGAAGATGTTTTTCCGCTGCTGCATACTTCTCAGTGAATCCAGGCATGTGTAGTTGGCTTGAAGCTAATGTTGCCGGACAGCTGACAATAGCTACAGCAAAACAAACAGCAAAACCGTCCAAAAAAGGTTTTTATGTTTTAAATGTTTGAAAACTCTCAAGCACGTCATGCGGGTTATAATCCAGATATTCTTTATCCTGCAGTGCAGTCTGTGACCAGCTGGTGCATTCAGTTTAACCGATTTGCTTCCGCTCTTCTTCACGGTCACAAACAAGCGATGCAGGAGGAAAAAAAACAAACATTTCAAGGCACCTATTCGTGGATACTTCAGAGTTTAGAATACACTTCTTGGGTGAAGTATCATCTAACGAAAACCTGTGACGCTCATAACATCACCACTGGCATGTTTCAGCTCCACATTTTGTTTGAAAGGCGGATGTGTCAGGATCAGGGATGTGTGCTCAGTCTCTTGGAGCTTTACAGGGCAAAAGAAAAGTAATCTTTCCGTTGACAGTGAACATGTAGACCCAAACTAAGGCTACCTCCCAGGGTAATTGCTTTCTATGTTTCCTAATTATCCGCTGCTGTAGAATCTCACAGTAGCAGACGTAGAACACACTGTGTATATTTCCATGTCGAGACTAGAGAAAAGCTGTGTGCTGTGGTCTCGTGATTGCAAATAAAAATGTAATGAACTTACAACACTGGGTTTTGTTGAAGACAGTGGATGATGGATATTGTTAGACATTGGCGCTGACAGTAACATGCCAAACGGAGCACCACCTCTCTTCAGGGATCGGCGTGTTCAGGGGCTGCTCAGCTGTTGCTGTTTTCCGCGTGAAAAGTCATGTTAACATTCAAACAATTAGAAATAGGAAGGGTGTATTATTAGAATGCTTCGCTACTTGCTTACTTCTGTGTATAAATTGTACATACACCACAAGTTCCATAAATAAAAAACTTTAAAAAAAAAGAAGAGGAAAACATTCAAATTACAGGTGATGATGATATCCATGATGCAAGTGACACATCTGTTGTTTCATCCTACATGCAGTTTCAGGAAGCCTTTTCATCTTTTTGTGTTTGTGTGTTTCTTTGTTTAAATAAATACTCGAGTAAATGAGCACATGTGAAAGTAAAAAAGCAACAATGCATGTGGCCTCAGATAACACCGGACCTATGTGATGAGCTGGCGCGGTGTGTTTTAACTGCGCTCCACATAAACAATGCAGGTCCGCGGGGGTTTGCGAGGGCCTGAAGTCTCATCACCACCTCGGCTCATATACGCTCACGTTTGGAACCTGATGTTTTGCAAACAGGATGCACATCACGAGTCTGGATTTTCAGTAAACATTTAAGTGTTGGCACAAGATGTGACACCATCGTTAGCCAGCCTGTCTGACTCATGACAATTAAACCTAACGAGTCTGTTTCATTGATGCATAAGGTCACACACAAATAGATTTATAATATGGACAACATTGAGCAAACCCAGACATCCAATACAGATTGTTGAATGTAATATATTGTAAAGTAAGAAATGACAACAGTTACATCACAGGTGTGTAACAAATTAATTATCCACAGAAGAAATAAAGTCAGACATTTTTAAAGTAACAAATAATGTTTTCTAAAGTACTCGTACTATTACTTTGCCAGTTCCAGCAGC
Organism: Aulostomus chinensis; assembly: GCF_037954235.1. Lineage (NCBI taxonomy): Eukaryota > Metazoa > Chordata > Actinopteri > Syngnathiformes > Aulostomidae > Aulostomus > Aulostomus chinensis. Next base: position 19,748,523 of record NC_141330.1, on the reverse strand, counting down.
AGGATGCTGTGCTATGTAAACCTTGAAGGAAAGTTAACTTAAATGTAACTTCACAAAACTTGTTCAATTTCACATGTAACTGCTGTCATTTTGAAGAATTTCAGTAATTTCTCCACTCATGTCCGCTCATTTTAGTTGTACATGCTGATTTATGGTCTGATGAAATTAAAAACACATGTTCCCACTTTTAATCCAGCGTCTGTGGGTGAATTGATCATCTATCTCTGAATACATGCCAAAAAAAGTGAAGAAATAATTTTCAGAGTATTTGTTACACCAGAATTTTTGTTTTTCTGTTCCTGTAAAACAGTCACATGTCTGATGACTCATCCTGTACTCATGGTAATCAATTTTGCTTAAAAGGAAAATACTCCAGTGGTGGAGTGGGCGTCTAGCAAACAAAGGGTTGCTGGTTTGATTCTCACTTCCCCTGGTGACTCTGTCAAAGTATCCTTGAGCGAGATACTGAGGCCCTAAATGCTCCAGATGGACTGCAACAAGGTTGTACCCTGCCTCTCACCCTATGTCTGCTGGAATAGGCTCCAGATTCACAGTCCAGATCGTAAAAGGCTAGCCAGAGGTAGCCTGTTCCACCATCGCTGCGTCTCATCTCGTCATGAAAGCCAGCGAATGGGCCATTATCAATGCAGCCATTATGAGGCGTCATTGTCATGGAAGTGTCCCATTTAGCTCTAGCCGGAGACCTGCTATTATGTGCTTACTGGAAAGGCTATGACTCTAAATAGAAAAGACCCTAATAATTTCATCTACTACTCCTGTGTCTACCCTGGAATGCTGGGAAAAGAGCTTATAACTTACAGTAAATGTGGATATAATTTTTGTCATGTTTATTAAAGACAATATCAGCACCTTCAGCCAAACTCAGTTAAAACAATAAATAACTATATAACCCTTAAAAAAAACAGTAACAACAAAGACTGCAATGATTTCTGATGTGACTTGAAAAAACATGTTTAAATAATATGAAAAAGCTTCCTTCTGATCTGGGAGTCTGCTTTCGGTTGCCAGACCTTCCACATTTCCAGATATTGCGGAGGAGTTCCTGCTAATTATCAGTATATTCCCTGAGGAGACGCTACTGCACAGCTCTCAGTCCTTACTCTGGGTTTTGTGTCGCACAGCACTGCCTGCCGGTTTAAGTATGGAACTGCACCTCCGTCAAAAAAAAAAAAAAAAAAAAAGCAATCAATGAAATGACTGAAATTCCATAACAGTGGAACACGTGCATTTCTGGTTGGATTCTTATCAAAGCTCCAGCTGCTCTGTCAGTTTCTAACTTCCCAGCGGACGGGATTTGTCATCATATACATACATTTCTACGTTTGTCAATACACTTGCGTCAAGTTCTGGGATGTGAGAATTCACACTACTGAGCCAATTAACGACAAGACTTGTAGTTCAACTACAACACAGGAGCATGCCTGTTCACCCTGTTCTGGTCTGTACTCAAGTTTGAATGAATCTCTCTCTCTCTCTCTCTCTCTCTCTCTCTCTCTCTCTCTCTCTCACTCTCTCTCTCAGGAGTTTGAATGAGTAGTTCCTCTCTCTCTCTCTCTCTCTCTCACACACACACACACACACACACACACACACACACACACACACACACACACACACACTTCTCCTCTTCCTCGCTCCTCCTTATGCCCCCCAAACCTCCCCCACTTATTAAAACAACACGCCAATCTGTTGTAACCCAGTAAAAGGAGTTTGGGAGCCGCTGCAGCCGTTAAGGAGGCTCCGCACACACACGCGCACGCATACACAGACACACATACAAACAATCGTCTGCAAGGAATTAGACAGCTGAAACAGCAGCAGCAGCTAAGAGACTGCTGGCCACTTCCCTGCGGTCTGTGGATGCTCGGACAAACTAGAGAAACATTTAAAATCAAGACAAATCTACCAAAAGACGGCAACATACAACTTTACGACTTATGTTTGATTAATAGAGACATTGCTGGAGTTTTTCCGCTTTTTTGTGTGCTGATTATTGGCAACTTTTTAAAAACTTTTCAAGAATGAATGAAATGCTCATAAGTTGATGGAGGACAATATTTATCTTTTTTATGTAGTGTTAGTCTACTTTTATTTATACTTTTTTACATGAATGCTGCCAAAGTTGACTGACATGATGTTTGCACACCTGTGGGGCGCAAATTGTGAATATTCTTGAACATCCAGCTGCAAGATAAAGCTGTTTTTTTTTATCTTGAATGAAAGAGGACCAGTTGGAGCGGATTCATGAGAGTCATTACTGCAGAGGTGTCCTTTGAAACTTTTTCAAGACTCGCTCTCCCGGTGGGACGGCACCAGGACCTCCGGAGCTGACCGCATCCTTTCTGAAGGACGAACCACAGGACAACAGCTGCTTCAAGGTAGGCGGCCTGGCTGCGATCGTTTACTCTGGTGACCTACAGCACGCTGACACTGATACATTTTCCCTCAGTTGCCAAACTTAGATTGGCGCATTCACTGCATTCATGTATGTCACATGTATGCGCCCAAATCACGTCAGTGCCTTTAAAATAAAGAATGAAAGCGGTTTCTTTTATAACTGCAATTCATTCGGACAATATTTAAGCCTGAAAAGAAAGTGACGCTCCTCGCGTCCCGTGCGTAAAAGCGCAGAGTTTCCGTGGAAGATTTTAAGATGAAAAGCATCGCACCACAAAGTGTGCTGCCTGTGTATCTGACAAAACTCACAGTGTGCGTCTTACATAATTATATTTTCCCTAACTGGGAGAAATATCTCTGTTTTCTCGACCAGCTGTCCATTTCTAACCGTGCCAAACTGCACATGGCTTTAACAGATACAATAGCCTGGGAAAAAAGAGGGCATCACTTGTCATACGTCATTCTTTGAGACTTTGGAGCCAATGGGAAGGCTGAGTTTGGAAACAGCTTGCCTTCTTGTAGGAGCGCGTAATTTAATGCTTCGAGTGAAGCAGGCGCGCTTCAAATCAACTTTAAAAAAAAAAAACTCTTTCTAGTTATTAATCGAGACCTACGACAGATCTTAACTGTCAAGCTCCTCCTTTTGTAGTCGAAGTCAGAAATGTATTGAATCACGAATAAACATAAAATCTTCTGACAGGTGTCACAAATGTAGCCTAACATCACATCCGTCACAGGTTTTTGACTTGCTCTCCATCTCCATGAGACCTCAGATAGTTAGTCAGCCGATATAAAAGCCACTTGAGGAATGCCCACCTGTGAGCTGCATGTCAGAGCACTCCTGACATTTACAGTAAATATGATGTGAAGTTTCCATCCCGCGCATGGAATCCATGTCCCCACCTGAATAAGCTTTCCATGCAGCTCCCGAGCTGGAAGCCAAGCTATCTCCAGTTCTAATGATGAGAGCAGAAATAATAATTAACTATTAAGGAGTGTTTACTTGTACTTGCAAGGTTTGTTTTGATTGTATTCTCCGGCACCTTCACTGAGCCGCCGTGTCTGGGTCTTTCAACATGGACACGCTATATAAATCTATCACATCTTTATCTCAGTGTATAAACTGCTGCAAACATCCATTTTCACATGAGCCTTTCCTCTCCGCCCTACTCGACATCACCTCTTACTTAGTTACCAGTGATGCAGACCATATGTTCTCGGTGTAAAGCATGTGCGGACCTTCTGTCTGTGTATAAACTGAATGTAGCTAAACTAATACCAACATACTGTCCCTAATCTCGGGCCTCCGGGGAGTTCCTCCGCTGAGGGTGGGGATCAGCGTGATGAGTGTTAGGACAATATTATTCTCGAACACATAAACTTTTTTTTTCCACATGAAGCAAAGCACACTAGATGTCTACATGAAAAAAAGGCAATAAAAGTAGCTGGAAGAAGTCTTCTATGTGCGAGGCACTCATCCATACTGCAGACTCATCAGTGCTACAGGATGTTCTGAGTGCAGAGAGAAGTGTACTATTTAAGAGAGGAAGGCATTACATGACTGGGCCCCATTAGGGCTCACGTGCCATTACTGCTCACAGTCAGGGTCCGTCACTGAATAGGCCTTCAGGCTGGCAAGGCAAAGAACTCCTGAAGTTAGTTGTTGAACCCCTCCCAAACACACACACACACACACACACACACACACACACACACACGCACACACACCACCACCACCACCACCACCACCTACCTCATCTAGTTTTGCATTAAAGCCACAATATTTTCCACTTTCCCTCGGTAAAGTAACACCGAAGCAGCAATGCAGGGCAGCCAATAAAAGTGAAAATTGGGATGTCAGTGAGGTTCCAGTTAAGCTTCCCACTACTTCATACTTAGTCACTCAAGAGTCTTGCAGGAAGGACTGATGCCACTGTTCAGGTCTGGCAGTTGCAGCCTACTGTAAAGTAGCATTAGAGCGGCACAGTGTCAGGCTTAATTTGTCACATTAATGATAGTATAACTTATGGAGTCAAGTCTTTCCTGGTGCTGAACCATCATTCATTTATCCAATCACCTAATTGCAGGTTCTGTCTCTGCTATCTCTTGGTTGTAATTAGTAGTGATATACGAAGGTGCGTGAAAAGAGCTTCCTGCCATATAAGGAGGAGGCCGGTTATTTTAGAGCACTACTGATAGCAGTTTACTGCCAGATAGGGGAAATCAGTGACAGTCAGTGAGAGAGAGACGCCAGCAGAAACATTGTTCCTGAGTGACTGCTGTAAAGTGTTGAAATATTTCTATTTGGTTAATGCAACATAGGAAAGAAAAGCCAATAGAGAGTAATCGCTGTAGAGGGATGCTTTCTCCATTGAGCTGCATCTGTAATTTGCCTGAAAATCTTGGAGCTGGACTCAGTGGCGCAACTCCAGCGTCTCAACTGGCAGTGAAATGAGCCAACTGCCATCCCACCCTCTCCTACTAACTCCTTTCCTTCCAACCCCCTTTCCCCCTTTTCCTTGCTCAATATTGTAGTCTTTGACCTCCTTTTTTAAGTATGTCTTTCTGCCTCTTCATGCTTATTTCATTATTTCTCTCACACCCTCCAAGTACATGTGCTTTGATTCTTGCTAGTCATCGAGAGAGAGTCAAAGAGAGATATGCTAAAACATCAGGCGTCATGACTTCTTAAAGCTACAGTGTACATTCAAGCTCTCAGCAAACAAGTTCACACAATAAAGCTCACCACCGCCACGAGGTAAATTTCTCTCTGCGTTGCACCGTTTTGGGATTCTGAGGATGTGGTGATACTTCCATGCCACATCAGCTACTTCCAGATAGCCCTCTGTTAACTTTACTGTCATCAAATAACCACACCATGCATCTCTTCTGGACTTCCCAAGTGTAATCAGACCAAATGAATTAAATACTGATAGTGAAATCATTCACCTCACAGGAAGATTTTTGACACTCAAAACAATTATTTAAGCATAGCATTTTCTATCTATCCTGTTATAGGTTGGGGGGGGGGGGGGCTGGAGCCTATCCCAGCAGCCATCAGGCGAGAGGCGAGGTACACCCTGGACAGGTCGCCAGTCCATCACAGGACCAACACATAGAGACAGACAACCATTCACACTCACAGCCACACCTCCAGTCAATTTAGAGTATCAATTAACTTATAATCCCTCTGTTACATGTCTTCGGACTGTGGGAGGAACCCAAAGGGGATCCACACAGGAACAGGGAGAACATGCAGACTCCACGCAGAAAGACCCCGTGCTCGAGCTGGGGCTCGAACCTGGAACCTTCTTGCTGTGAGGTGACAGTGCTGACCACTGCACCACCGTGCCGCCACATTGCAGCTCCCTCACTTTTAAGTAAAAGCAAGATGTTGAAACCTGACCCAGAGTAGAAAATGAATTAGATGATGCACAGTGAAGACAGTGATACAAGACACTCTTCAAGGACATTGTGACATTTTGTGTTTTAGTCATTGACAAGCCATCTCGTCACACCAGAATCTAAAAGCAGACAGAAAGAAACACAAAAACAGAGCAGGATGGAGAAAAGGAGGATTGTTTAAGTCAACTCCCTTGTAATGTTGTAACATTGTATTTTTGCCAGTTGCGGTCCTGTCCACCTGATTCCAATCATGTAAGTGGTGTAGTGCACAACAACAGCACACTGCGACCGCATGGGGGGTTTATAGCAGGGAGGAGGAAGAGGAGGGAGCGAAGATGCAAAGCCTTTGAACACCCCCATGACCTTCAGTTTTATTAAGCACTCAAAGTTTCAGGAAGCTACAGAAAAAACTCAGCGTTGCATCCATCAGGAAGCAAAAGGCATCTCTTAATATACATTTGCATGGAGAACCCTTCCACACCGTACATTCACATTTGAAGCCATCTCACCAATCTTTGATTATATTAGTACTAAAAAAAGAAAATTCCATTTCCTGTTTCCGATATCTGAAACCTGAGTGAGATCACGCTGTCATGAGATGGGACGAGAAGCATCTTCAAGTTATCCATTTGTGTCCTAACCACTAGTTTTTTGATCAATCAGACTGAGGTGTAGTGAGGATGTGCGTTTTAAACAAAAATGGCAGCTCCTGAAGAGGGTAGCATAGACGCTGCTTTAGCATCGGTTATGGTTTTTTTTTTTTTAAAGAACACCATTTTTCTCAATGGAAGAGATTTTTCCACTCTGCTCTGGCTTGGGCTTTTATGTCACTTCATTGATCTGATTGGCTGACGTTAGATGCTAAAAGACAGATGGTTCCTCCAGTCAGCGTCTGTCCTTTTCCAAGCAGTTTGGAATATGAACAGATGATTTCTTTGATGATTCTGTGAAATAAACCATCGGACCAGAAACGATTACAAACTGAGAGCAACTCGTGGGAGTGGAAAAAGTGAGCCAGTCTCCGTTATGTCCAATATATCCTGTCTAAGATGTCAGCCAAATCTCAAGTCTTTCCCAGCCGCTCCCTCTGCTCTGCTTCGTCATCTGCTCAGGAACATGTGAGCCGTCCCTGTATCCTGCTACGACTGTCATGAGAGCCATCTTTGCATTTAATGCTTTTAAAATATGCATCCTCTCATTTTAAACACACACACACACATGCACGTACACACACATGCACACACACACACACACACACACACACACACACACACACACTGGGAGGTCTGGGAATGTAGGTTGGTTGTAAAGATAACGCTGTGTCCTATAATTCTTCAAGATCATCAATGAGAGGCTTTCAGCAAACATGAAGACCATTTATATGTTTTATTACCTACTCAAGAAGGCTAGAAATGCCTCCACTTAGATCGAATTCATCTCCTTCTCTATTTGGACCCCAAATATTGAGCCAAAGGTGGGACTGCTTCATTCTTCGGAAAAATATTGAAGTTTCAATCGTGCGCCCGAGCTGTGACCTGAGCTGGTGACCAGGGAACGTTGCACTTTCAGTTTGTGACTGCTGAGTCAAAATATAATAAGGATGTAAGCTTAGCTCTAGATTTATATGGACTGTCCAGAGCACACAGAGCATAGATTTGCAGGAGTGACACACACACACACGCACACGCACACACATACATACACAATCTGGTGATTATATTTTATGTTCCATCTCAGGCCTCAGCGCTGGGACTCAGCCAAGGGATTCCACTTTCTTGCTCTCCTGTGAATTTGGTCAAACCATCTCTTCCTCTCCTCAGCACACATGTGTACACTCAAACTGGCCAAGCACAAACAGTACTTATTACTTTTTTTGCTTATACACAAGAAAATGCACACATGTGCACGTATGGCGAGGTTTCAGCAAACTTAATGGCATTTGCATTCATGCAAGTTCTGTGGTGTTACATAACATGCAAAAGAGTTATTTAAGTATGTGGTGATTGTCCTGACTAGACCAAATCACTACATAGGAACATTTACTTACTTCCATCTGGGACTGTACTTTATGTTCAAATGTAGCCCTGATGGCAACTGTAGCTGTTAATTCATTGTAAAAGTTACACTTTCAATATTTTTTCCTATAATCTTGTGTACGTTAACTTGCCACAGGTCACCTCAGTGTCAAACAGTGGCAAATACAAAAATCATGTTAGATTATTCTTGTATTTATTTCCAACATTCTACACATGTATGACTTTATTCATCCATAACTTACTTCCATAATCTCACGTCTTAATAATTCCTTCTAAGTAATTAAGCATTTCACAGAGCACGGTTTCAATTTATTGTCAACAAAATACTCTGATGCATAGCCACAAAATGCCTTCTGTCTTGCATCATGAAATGTACAACAAGTGTTGTCACAAAAACATGATTTATAGACAGTCATATGACTGTCTATAAATCATGTGTGGTAAAAGATACATTTTGCACAACAGTACACAACGTAGCCTGTTAATTACATCTGCCAATGTGACCGCCTGTGTCGGTCTGTCTGTTAGATGGATAAGTCGGAAAACTGTATGGGGATTTTGTGATGAAATTTGGGTGGATGAAAGAGCTTAGGTTTAGGAACCAGATCTGGGTCTGCTGACATCATATCTCCTAGGTGAGGTACGGTATGAGCTCTCTGAAAGC